>NW_004444286.1:49678-50999 GCF_000243295.1 Trichechus manatus latirostris | reverse complement strand
CTGTGTCCCAAAGGTTTTGGTAGGAGGTGTTTTCATTCTCATTGGATTCTAGGAATTTTTTGATTCCATCTCTGATTTCTTCTATTACCCAGTGATGTGTAAGCAGGGTATTATTCAGTTTCCATGTTGTTGAGTTTTTTTCCTTGCTATTTCTATTGTTAATTTCTACCTTGATGGCTTTGTGGTCAGAGAAGATACTTTGAATTATCCCAACGTTTTGGATCTTGTTGAGGATTGCTCTTTGGCCTAAGATGTGGTCTATTCTGGAGAACTTTCCAAGTGCATTGGACAAGAATGTGTACTTTGCTGTGGTTGGATGGAGTGTTTTATATATGTCTATGAGGTCTAGTTGGCTGATTGTGCCCTTTAGTTCTTCTGTGTCTTTACCGAGTTTCTTCTCAGTTGTTCTGTCCTTTACTGAGAGTGGTGTGTTGAAGTCTCCTACTATTATTGTGGAACTGTCAATTTATCTTTTCAGTGTTTTTACAGTTTGTTTTATGTGTTTTGGAGCCCTGCCATTGGGTGCATAGATGTTTATTATGGTTATGTCTTCATGATGGAGCATCCCCATAATCATTATATTGTGTCCTTCTTTGTCTTTTATGGTAGATTTTGTTTTAAAGTCTATTTTATCTGAGATTAGAATTGCCACTCCTTTTTTTTTTTTTTGGTAGTTTTTAGCTTGATATATTTTTTTCCAACCTTTGATTTTTAATAAATTCACATCTTTGTTTCTAAGGTGTGTCTCTTTTCTACAGCATATTGAAATATCCTGTTATCCATTCTGTCACTCTCCATCCTTTTAAGGGTGCATTGAATCCATTTACATTCAGTGTAATTATTGATAGATGTGAGTTTGTTGCTGTCATTTTGTAGTGCTTTTTTTGTGGTGCTGAAGTTTTCTTTGTTGTTCTTACTCTCTTGTGCTGAGTTACTTTTGTTTGTGGATTTTTTTTCATTTCTTTTGTTTTTGGAGGTTTTGTTTTTCGTCTTTATTTTTATAAGTCTGTTTGTTAACTTTGTGTTTACCATGCATTTTACCCTTATCTTTCTAAGTTTGAAGCAGTCTACCATTACTTGGTATCGCCTTGCCTTCCTTTTCATTCGAAGTTTCTATACCTCTGCCGTTCATTCTCTCTTTGATTGTTTTGATGTTGTAATTCATTGATTAACTACTCTGATTCCCTTTTGTATGTCTTTTGTATTTGGATAGTCCTCGAGAGTTCATTTCCTAGATTGGTATCTGGCTCGTATGATCCTGCGTCCTAGGTTCTGCCTGTGAGCTGAAGCTGTTTGTCCTCAGATCGAAGAACTCCCTTTA
>NW_004444286.1:36885-47942 GCF_000243295.1 Trichechus manatus latirostris | reverse complement strand
AAACAAAAAAAAAACAATGAGAAAAGAAATGCTCTCTGGGACCCCTCTGCACGTCTGTGGAAGCTGAAGGGGAGTTCCTTGCCACGCAGCTCTGCCTGGCCAGAAAGGGCTCCCAACTCAAGAAGAGGAAAAGAAAACAAACAATTCAAAACAAAGAAATGAACAAAAGCCCCATGATCCCACCAGTGCGGTAGCCCAGACCGGGAAGTAGCTCCACACTCGAATGGAGCTCTGCAGCCCCTCAGGAAGAAGCAAAGATGTTGCACGGAGCCAGGCACTAGAGTGAAAGGAGGGGGAGGTGGCGAGAGGCAAGTGAGAAATCAAAAGAAGCAGGAAAAAAAAAAAAAAAAAACACTAGCAGCCAACAAATGGCACTCAGAGAGCCAGCTAATGCGGGCTGGTGTTTCTAGACAAGAGACTGTGTCCGCGGGAAGCAGAGGGAGCCGAGTATGGGTGAAGAAGGGTACAGATTGGGAAAGTGTATATCACAAATTGCCGGCGCTCTGCAACCCCTCAGGAAGAAGCAAAGATGGCACACGGAGCAAGGCACTCGAGCGAAAGGAGGGGGAGATGGCCAGAGGAAAGGAAGAAATCAAAAGAAGTGGAAAAAAGCAACACCAAGAGCCAACAAATGGCACCCAGAGAGCTGCCCGCTTGGGTGTGTGGAATCCAAGCAGCCGGGGCTTCCCGGTCAAGAGACTGTGGCTGCGGGAAGCAGAGGAGGCCGAGCCAGGGCAAAGAGGTGTGGGGGGTGGGAAAGAGCACACCGAAAATTACCAGTTGTTTTGTCTCCCGCTGGACGCTCTGTGAGGCTGCTTTCTCATACCCCATTTGCTGGTCTCCGATAGGAGTCCAAGTTGGTGGATCCGCGCTGTGTTAGCTGGTAGGGGACCTCTGTATGAATCTCTCCTCACTCTCTGTTCTCTGTCAGTTTTCTCACTCCATTTGTTGCTTGGCTGAGTTCTTTATCTCTTCATTTGATGTTTTAGGGTTTCAGGATTGTTGTAATTTCTGTTCGGCTTAGTTTTTTGGATCTTTGCTGTGGATGGATGGCGTGGTGCTTCTGCCTAGAGCGCCATTTTGCTGGAACTCCTCACGATACATTTTTTTTACTGATGAGAAAACATATTTGATTCTAGTAAGCATACTAGGAATAAATACAACACACAGCATGAGTAGACATCAACAAAATTTATTCTAAAATAATTTTATAATAAAATAAAGCGACTCTACTGTCATCATGATTATCATCTTATCATTAAATAGTCAACAGTGTGATAACTCTGTCAGACAGAGTTGAGAAGGACATTTCTTTGGATGGGGAAATGAAAGTAGAGGGAATGCAGAACATGACAAAAAGTCTTAAACCCAGGAGTTGCAATCTGGAGAAATCACCTCAGATAATGAAACAGGCTTGTCTTGTGAGAAAGAGTCAAGTTGATTGAGCTTCAACAAGTTCATTTTTGGAGGTCCAATAATGCCAGATTGGAGTATAGACACAGACTACATTTTCTGGAGAATAGTTTTAAATTTTTTATTGCATATTATATATAAGATGAGTGAATTCCACTGATAAGGAAGCATTCCAATCACCAAGAAAGTGTTGACCTTTGTAGGGACTATTGAGATAATTTGTGAAATCTTCATAAAAATCAATTTAAAATCATTACTGCATACTCTTTAATAGATATTATATGTTAGCATTGTTTTTAATATGAAAATTTATTTATGAAATAAAAAATTACCTTTTTCCAGAAATAATTAAGCACATATCTATTGGGCAATCAGGATTGCAAGATTGATAGTAGATGCTCCTAAAATCCCTGAGACTCTAATATGCTGATAAAAATGTTATTAATTATCAAATTAAACTCAACAAGAATTAGCTTTCTTATATAAATGTCAAGGGATTAAACAATTAGATGGTCTATGAGGATAATGTTTACAGTTCTGATAGTTAGATTATACACATACACAGATTTGAGAGACTAAAAGACAAATTTTAGGAGAGACCTTTTCAGATTATAATAAAAATAAAAATTAAAAATTTAATCTACATTTTTTCTTTTATATAATCCTGAATTTAAACAGAAGTTCAGAGAGAGCTTCTGTACCTATTCCCTGCTCTCTCCCTCTTGCCTTTCCTCAAAAATGTTTAAAGCACCACTAGCTAACTATAAAAGGCACATGTGCAAGGTAATCTGTAAATTTAAAAGAATAAATACTACTATTTAAATGGCTTTAAAGAGAATAATGTGGACATCTACAGCATAATCCTTCAATAAACTCAACCTGTGGGGTCCAGCTAGAAATATTTGGTATACAATGCAGTTTTGCGATTGTGCTCATGACATTGTAGTAGTTCATGTTAGTATAAGTTAGAGTGTTAACCTTCTAAGGCAACAAACTGGACCAGTTCTTGTCAAAAACAGACTACATGTGTACACTCTTGAATAGAGACACATATTAAGATTTCATTTTGTCCTTTATGTTTAAAATGTTTCTTACCAGAGGCAAGCACGTAAGAAACAATTAATTAAATGATATTATTCTATGAAAATTTTATGGAGTGGGGGGACTATGTTTGTCACAACATACTCAGAGGTAATTTGTTCTGAAAATTTTACCTTCTTGGAACATAAAATCGTGTGTGTTTTTATGTAAATAGGAATGGATTTGTGATTTTTTCACAAAGTTTTATGAGTGAAATCAAGATGGTGAAGGTAATTTGATGTCTGCTTTTGGCCGCATCCTGAAACGTTAGAAAGAGTAGGTATGCATTCACTAAATAGGTCCTTTTAATATGTTTTTCAACTCTGATTACATACATTGCATTTATATGACCCTTTAATAAGTTTCTATGAGCCCTTAAAATCTTTTTTTTTTTAATACAGACCATGCATAAATATATTTCTTAACACACTTTTTAAGTGATTCTGTATAAAACATTTTTAATTTCAGGAAGCCAAGTATTATACTTGTGTCTCAAATCTCACCAGTTTAGCTAGAATACTGTGGATTCAACTAAATCAAGAACAGAAATACTAATAAAAATCAAAAACATTTTCTTTTCTCCTATCCCCACTCATTCCACCCCTGTAGTCTCACAGATATCTGTACCATTTTTGGTACATTTGAAATTATCCAATTCCCAGAATATATAACAATTTACGGTATAAGATTGGCAATGTTATTTTACATTCCACAAGATGCAATATTTTAAAGATAATTGTTGCCTGTTTTACAAAATGAGCATATTTAAATTTGCCATATGAAATATACAAGTCTTATAGATTATCCCTGGTAAAGCTAATGAGTGTTGCAGGAACATTATTGCATATTTAGATGTGTTTGCAATCCAGCATAACAATGAAACTATAAGAATGTAAGTAACTATTTTCTCAGTTACTAAGATAATTTGATGTTAAAATATATTTCTCAATTTCATCCCCATAGAACATAATGTTTCAAAGCAATTTTCAGTAGCTGATATTACCTTGTTTATTCACTTTGTTTTTCTCCACCTTCCCCCACTAGATAATATGCTCCAAGAGGCCGGAGATTTTAGTGGCCTTGTTTCGACAGACCTATTATAACTATAACAGTGCCCACAAGAGTGTGGGAAAAAACATGGTTCCAAAACATATGAACAAAGAATGATTTAATTCACATGCTTTGCTCATCAGAAGTTATAATTCTCTATATTCATATCTATTAATTCTGAATTTTTAAGTTATGATACTTTAGAGTAATTCCAATTGTTTGCATTATTTCAAAAAAACTAAAATTATCTTTGGATATTAAGTGAAGTTTCCATTTTGTATTCAAATTCTTTTTTCAAATTCACTTTTGCTTCATATCATGTTTTTATTTATTCTTGGCAAATTATTGGAGCATTTTTCATGTGCTATGTTTTCCAAGAATTAGTAAAAAATAATGTCATGATTTGTCTATCACTGTAATTCTTCAAGACACAACTCAAATCTAGGGTTTTGTTTTTAAATTTTTGAATATTGACATTGCTATTGTTGTTGGTTGGTGTCCAGTAGGCTCTGACTCATGACAACCTTATGTATAACTGAAAGAAATGTCACCCAGTCCTGTGCCATCTGCAAGATCAGTGGTATTTTCGAGCCCATTGCTGTGGCTATTGTGTCAATCCATCTCATTGAGGTTTCTCGCGTTTTCTCTAATCGGGTAGAATATCAAACATGATGTCCTTTTCTAGCAATTGATCTTCCCTGAAGATGTGTCAGAAGTAACTGAGCCAACGTCTAGTCATCCTTGCTGCTAAGGAACATTCTGACTGTATTACTTCTAAAACTGATTTTTTTTTTTTATGACAGTCAGTGCTATATTCAGTATTCTTTACCAGTACCACAGTTCAAGGGCATCAATTATTCTTCTGTTTTCCTTTTTCGCTATCTAACGTTCACATGCAAATGAAGTGACTGAAAAGACCATGGCTTGAATCTGAAGCACCTTAGTCATAAAACCGTAAAGAAGTGTTTTGCAGCAGATTTGCCCAATGCAATAAATCCTTTGATTCTTGACTGCTGCTTCCATGGACATTGATTCTTGAGCCAAGGAGAATGAAATAATTGACAAAGGCAATTTTGACATAGTATGTTGCAGTTCTGAAAAGAAATATACATGTCCTTTGAAATGAATTTCAAGTCGTCTTGGCTCTATAACAAACTAAGTATATTTATATTTCTGAGTGTTTCAACAGTTGATAAAATATTTATAGAATGATGTTAAAAATTAATATTTTTATGTATATGTAAATCTACAGTATTATACTACAAAATTGAAAATGGAGTAATAATAAATAAATAAGCATAGTCTTAAGAACAATATAAACCGTATATAAAGCAAGTAGCCCAGCAAAGCCTGAACCCAGTTCCCTAGCTAAGCCAGCTTATCTTAAAAATGACCCCAATCCAACCCTGAGACTCATGACTGGTAATAAATATTGGTGCATTAAGCATTGGAGAAGCAGAAATTAGTGCCAGGTATTCTTTTTCTTTTTTTTCTACAACCATGTATGTATGTGTGCATATAAATGTATGTATGTACCTGGCACATAGTAAGTGCTTATAATTACTGGTTATTACTATTATTATCATTTTATTTTTGTTTAGGATTAGACTAAATTATATGAAAATAAATTGGTCTAAAAAAATACATAAATCATAGCGTAAGTGGTACATAGACATGGTAAAAATTGTGATAATGATATTTTATGACTGAAAAGGAATGCTGGTCTAGACCACAGGCATTCTGTCATCTACTTCATATCTCACTGGTTCACCAGGTACTCTTTTTGTTCTCTTTCAGACCAAGGCAAAAAGAAAGAAAAAAAAGAACACAATTAATAAGCCAAAGGAAAATAATTTCCCTGCAGGTAGGGAGAAGAACTGAATACTCACCAAAAATAATTTACCATACTTCATTATTTCAGGAGTACATCTGGTTATGTCAAAGGAGTTTTTGGATATTTAGAGTCCTTAAAAAAGTAGGGAAAACTTTTATTTATTTTTTAAGAGGAGACAAGGGAGAGCAGAAGTGATTGGAGGAGCAGAATAGTAGAGTAGAACTCTAAAGCTGATTATGGAATTCTATAAAATACGGGGGAGAAAAGGTATTCCAGTCTTCTGGCTTTCTACTAATAATTATTCTTCATAGATAGCATACAAGGAATCTTAGCTCTCTTTCACTCTGTCTCTCTGTCTCTGTCTCTCTCAATTGTATATATATATGTGTATACGTATAAGTATACATATATATACATATACATATATATATATATCTTTTTTTTTTCCAAATGGCAACTGACTGACTGTCTGAAACAAAATAATGCAATGTATATTATAATGGCCAGTTACATTACTCAAACTCCCAGGGACAATTTAAGGGCATTCAGTGTTGTCTGAAATACTTTGAAACAAAAAAATTACCATTGAACTTGTTATTAAAATTAAAATGATAACCAATTATTAGAAAAGAAATTCATTGACTTAATTTCACTTTGGAGTGTCACTGACTGTCAAAAATTGTAGTGAGAGAGGAGATAGATAACATCTCAGAGTCTTAGGAAGTGGAAGAGTAGGTAAGGCAAACATAGATAATATCAGTAACATAAAGACAAATGCTAGCTATTGCATTTTTTTAAATAGGATTGACACTTTAAAAAAAAAAGTAGATGTAGATATTACAGTAAATACCCAGGGACATTGTGTGGACCACCCCTACGTTTATTAAGTGCTTCAGACAAAGGCTCACAATCTTTATTGTATCTAAGAATCACTTAGAAATTCAATTAAAAGTGAAGATTCCTATATTCCAATTACAGAACTTCTGATTCCGATGTCTGAGATGGAGCCCTAGAATCTGTAGTTTAGGGAAAATCAAGATAATTCTGATAGAGTTAGTCATGGAACACATTTTGAGAAATTAACGAAAAACTTAATTTTGGTTTATTCATTTAAAGTGTTAAAGTCAGCTCTCAGGAAGTGCAAAGTGTCTAGCTAATTTAATTTTATTCATTTGAGGGACTCTGTCACTAAGTCTGTAATCTTCATCAAGTTACTCACTCTCTCTTTCCTTGAAACACCTGTAAAATAAGGAAGTAATAGTACCCACATCATAGGTTGTTGTTAAATTAAATGACCTAAAAAGGAAATTTCTTAAGACAGTGATTCACACACAGTAATTCCTCGAATATTCTTAGCTAGAAGTCCCCATATGTTGAAAATGGTTAAGGCTCTTGGCTACTGACTGAAAGGTCAGTGATTTGAGTTCATCCAGAGTTGTCTCAGAAGAAAGGCCTGGCAAGCTATTTTCAAAAAATTAGCCATTGAAAACACTATTCTACACAGTTCTCCTCTGACATGCACGGGGTCACCATCATTTGGAGTTGACTCAATGACAAATGTTTGTTTGTTTTAATTACCATTAGTATTATAACATGGTAAAAAATTAGAGAAGATGGCAGAGTCAAGGAAAACTTAGGATATAGAAAGTATTCATTCCTAGAAGCAAATAGACACAATATTAAAAAATATTAAATTGTTGTTGTTAGGTGCATTAAAGTCAGTTCCTACTCATAGTGACCCTATGTACAACACAATGAAATACTGCCTGGTTCTGCTCCATCCTCATAATCATTGCCATTCTTGAGACCAATTCTTGCACCACTATGTCAGTCTATCTCATTGAGGACCTTCCTCTTTTTCCCTGACCCTCTACTTTACCAAGCATGGTGTCCTTTTCCAGGGACTGGTCCCTCCTGATAACATGTTCAAAGTACTTAAGATGAACTCATGTCATCCTCACTCCTAAGGTGCATTCTGGCTGCACCTTTTCCAAAATAAATTTGTTTGTACTTCTGGATACTGTAGTAGACTCAATATTCTTCACCAACACCATAATTCAAAGGCATCAATTCTTCTTCAGTCTTCCTTATTCACTGTCCATGTTTCACATGTATATGAAGTGATAGAAAATACCACGGCTTGAGTGAGGCACAGCTTTTCCTAGAAGTGACATTTTTGTTTTTAACACTGGCATAGAATGTTGTTACTGTTAGGTGCCCTCCAGTCAGTTACAACTCATAGCAACTCTATGTACAACAGAACAAAACACTGCCCGATCCTGAGCCATCTGCATGATCATTGTTATGTTTCAGTCCATTGTTGCAGTCACTGTGTCAATCCATGTCCTAGAGGGTCTTCCTCTTTTTTGCTGACCTTGTATTTTACCTAGCATGATGTCCATCTCCAGGAACTGATCCCTCCTGATAACAAGTCCAAAGTATGTGAGACGAAGTCTTGCCATCCTTGCTTCTAAAGAGCATTCTAGCTGTACTTCTTCCAAGACAGATTTGTTTGTTTGACAGCCTATGGTATATTCAATATGCTTCACCAACACCATAATGCAAAGGCATCAATTATCTTCAGTCTTCCTTATTCATTGCCCAACTTTCACATGCATGCCAGGCAATTGAAAACACCATGGCTTGAGTAAGGCACACCTTAGTCCTTAAAGTGACATCTTTGCTTTTTTACATTTTAAAGAGGTCTTTTGCAGCCGATTTGCCCACTGCTATGCGTCGTTTGATTTCTTGACCACTGCTTCCATGGGTGTTGATTGTGGATGCAAGGAAAATGAAATCCTTGACAGCTTCAAACTTTTCTCCCTTTATCGTGATGTTGCTTATTTGTCCAGTTGTAAGGATTTTTGCTTTCTTTATGTTGAGGTGTAATCTATACTGAAGGCTGTGGTCTTTGATCTTCATCAGTAAGTGCATCAAGTCCTCTCTATTTTCAGCAAGCAAGGTCCTGCCGTCTGCATTATGCAAGTTGTTAATGAGTCTTCCTCAAATTCTGATGCCCTGTTCTTCATATACTCCAGCTTCTTGGATTATTTGCTCAGCATGCAGACTGAATAAGTATGGTGAGATGATACAACCCTGAAGCACACCTTTTCTGACTTTAAATCACACAGTATCCCTTTGTTCTGTTCGAATAACTGCCTCTTGATCTATGTACAGGTTCCTCATAAGCACAATTAAGTGTTCTGGAATTCCCATTCTTCACAATGTTATTCATAATTTGTTACGATCTACACAGTCCAGTGCTTTTGCATAGTAAACAAAACACAGGTAAACACCTTTCTGGCATTGTCTGCTTTCAGCCAAGATCCAAAGGACATCAGCAATGATATCCTTCCTTCCATGTCCTCTTTTGAATCCATTTTGAGTTTCTGGCAGTTCCCTGTCAATATACTGTTGCAAAAGTTTTTGAATGATCTTCAGCAAAATTTTACTTGTGTGTAATATTAATGAAATTGTTTGATAATTTCTGTATGTGGTTGTATCACCTTTCTTTGGAATAGGCATAAATATGAATCTCTTCCAGTCGGTTGGCCAGGTAGCTGTCTTTCAAATTTCTTGGCATGGATAAGTGGGCACTTCCAACACTGCATCATTTTGTTGAAACATCTTAATTGATAGTCCATCAGTTCCTAGAACCATGTTTTTCACCAGTATCTTCAATGAAGCTTGGACTTCATCCTAAATTACCATCAGTTCTTGATCATATGTTACCACCTGAAATGATTGAACATTGACCAATTCTTTTTGGTACAGTGACTCTGTATATTCCTTCTAAATTCTTTTGATGCTTCTTGTATTGTTCAGTATTTTGTCCTTAGAATCCTTCCCTATTGCAACTCAAGGCTTTAATTTTTTCTTCAGTTCTTTCAGGTTGAGAAATGCCAAGCGTGTTCTTTCCTTTTTGTTTTCTAACTCCAGGTCTTTACTCTTCTTAAGCTGCCCTTTGAAATCTTCTATTCAGCTCTTTTTCTTCATCATTTCTTTCGTTTGCTTTAGCTTCTCTTTGTTTAAGAGCAAGTTTCAGAGTCTCTTCTGACATACATTTTGGTCTTTTCTTTCTTTCCTGTCTTTTTAGTGACCTCTTGCTTTCTTCATGTATGATGTCTTTGATGACATTCCACAACTCATCTGGTCTTCTGTCATCAATGTTCAATGCATCGAATCTATTCTGGAGATGGTCTTTAACTTCAGGTGGGATATACTCAATGCCATACTTTGGCTTTCGTGGACTTGTCCTAATTTTCTCCAGCTTCAACTTGAACTTGAATATGAGCAATTGATGACCTGTTCCGCAGTCAGCCCTTGGCCTTGTTCTAAATGATGATATTGAGCTTTTCCATAGTCTATTGCAGTAGATGTGGTCAATTTGATTTTTGTGTATTCTATCCATTGAGGTCCACGTATATGTTGTTGTTGTTAGGTGTCCTTGAGTCAGTTCCAACTCATAGTGACCCTATGTACAACTACCTGGTCCTGTGTCATCCTCACAATGGTTTTTATGCTTGAGCCCATTGTTGCAGCTACTTTGTCAATCCATCTCATTGAGCGTCTTCCTCTTTTTCTCTGACTGTCTACCATCCATGATGTCCTTCTCCAGGGACTAGTCCCTCCTCGTAACGTGTCCAAATTTTAAGTTGTAGTCTCGCCATCCTTGCTTCTCAGAAGCATTCTAGCTATACTTCTTCCAAGACAGACATGTTCATTTTTTGGCAGTTCATAGTATATTTAATATTCTTTGCCAACACTGTAATTCAAAGGCATCAAATCTTCTTCAGTCTTCCTTATTCATTGTTCAGTTTTTGTATGCATATTAAGTGGATGAAAACACCATTGCCTGGGTCAAGTGCACTTTAGTCTTCAAGGTGGTATCTTTGCTTATTAACACTTTAAAGAGGCCTTTTAACAAGTGTATAAAACCAAAAAAACCGTTGCCATTGAATTGATTCCAACTCACAGCAACCCTATAGTACAGAGTAGAGTGGCCCCATAGAATTTCCAAGGAGCACCTGGTGGATTCAAACTGCTGACCTTTTTGTTAGCAGACATAGTTCTTAACCACTATGCCACCAGCGTTTCCAACACGTGCATAGTCGCTGTTTATGTTGTTGAAAAAATGTATTTACAATGAAGAAGTGATTGGCCTTGTACACTTCTATTATACTATCTCTAGCATTGTTTCTATCACCAGGGCCATATTTTCCAACTACTAATTCTTCTTTGTTTCCAACTTTAGAATTCCAGTCACCTGTAATTATCAATGCATGCTGATTGCATGTTTGATCAATTTCAGACTGCCGAAGTTGCTAAAAAGCATTAATTCTTTCATCTTTTGCCTTAGTGGTTTGTGTGTAAATTTGAATAATAGTTGTGTTAACTGGTCTTCCTTGTAGGTGTGTAGATAATATCTTGTTACTGACAGTGTCGTTCTTTAGGACAGATCTTGAAATGTTCTTTCTGATGATGAGTGCAACGCCATTCCTCTTTAATTTGTCATTCTCAGCATAGTATACCATATGATTGTCTGATTCAAAATGGCCAGTACCAGTCCATTTCAGGTCACTAATGCCTAGGATATTGATGTTAATGCATTCCATTTCATTTTTGACAATTTCCAATTTTCTGAGATTCGTATTATGTACATTCCACATTCTGTTTATTA
>NW_004444286.1:35352-36217 GCF_000243295.1 Trichechus manatus latirostris | reverse complement strand
ATAACTAATTTAATCAGGCTCCCCTTCCGTCCTGTGGTACCAAAAAAAATGCCTAATAAATCAGCTATAACTTTTGAGAATTTGCAAAAAGCCAAAACCCCAGCTGCCGAAGTCTCTGAAACACGCATACTGTCAATCTTCCCCAACTATCAAGATGCATGAATAGGAGAATTCAAAATTAACACATTTTCTGGGGTTTATTTAATAATATAAAAAGTGTCAGTATTACATGAATTGAATCACAAAATTTTGATGCATTCTTTTTGAAAATATTTTTTGCCTAGAGGGAGGAAACAATGGGTCTCGTTATTTGTTGTTTGCAAATAGCTTTTGTTTAAGGACTAACATTCGGTAATGCTTGTAAATCTCTCACAGCAAAAGTCTTATGATATAAAAATGTTGGAATTATTAAAAATTAAATGTTTCCTATATATAATTTCTTGGACTTAGAATGGGCTGCTTCATTTAGCAACCACCCAGTCCTTTATCCAACAAACTGCAACAGTGAAACCAGTGTGTTCAGGCCGGGGGTGGGAGGGGTGTGTTACTTGTAACTTGTTGCTTCTATTATTCAATACTGCATTAACAAATCACACTTCACCTTTCTGACTTAAAACAGCAACATATTATTATCTCTCATGGGTCTTTGTACTGATTGAGATTAGGTAGCAGTTCTTACTTGAAATATCTCATAGTGTTTCTTTCAAACAGCAATTGAGGCTACAATACTTCAAAGATTTTTACTGGGCTGTACTTCCCAGATGACTTTCTATTCAAATGTCTGGGGCTTTAGATGGAAATCCTGAAATAGCTCAGAATTAGTTGGTCATCTTTTTTTTTTTTTTTCTTTTTTTTTTTTTAAATA
>NW_004444286.1:0-17529 GCF_000243295.1 Trichechus manatus latirostris | reverse complement strand
TTCATAAAATAACTCCATTCTTTATCACCATTTTTTCACAAAAAGGTAACTACAAAAAACACATTTCTTAGATTACACATCATCTATTTTTTCTCTTTCAAACCCTGACTTTATAATATTTTTAAACTGATTTTATCAGAATAAAGATATTTAAAATGTTCAGGGTGCAGATTATAAAGTAACAAACCCCTGAGGATGACTATGTATATTGGTGTCGTGGCTGCCAATGTTAAAAAATACTGAAGCATGGTGCAATAACATAACAAATCAAAAGTGACACAGTTAATTCAAGGAAAAGGGCCAACATACAATATGTAATCCTGTTTTTTGCTGACTTGCACAGGAGCAAGCATCAGTATGTAATGATGCATTATGACACAAACTAGCAGAGGTAAGGGGCAAGCACAGAGTGAAATCTTTTCTACAGCATTTATGAAAGATTCAGAGCCACTTACTGCCCTTTTTTGCTGGTCTAAGCATGAATCAGTTTAACAGCTCAATTTACAATGTTATTGCTCACGGAAGGAATAAAGAAAGTATATCAGATGTCTTAAGAAATTCATGCAAGTGAGAAATAACCAATTTTCAATTTTGTACATTGAGAATGTTTTCTAAAATACAAATTGGTATCCATAGAGAAAATGAATAAAAATTTATTTTTCACTAAAAGAACAAAAGTATTGGTAGGTGAATGTGTTTAAACGTAAAAATGAATTTCTCATAGTCCTGAATTAGCTTCTACAGAGACAGAGTACCTTTAGCTTTCTTTTCTTTTTTTGTGGTAACAGAAAACCCTTTTCATTCAATGCATTTTACATATGTTTGAACATTTTAAGACAATGAGATTGATAATTCAAGTGGCAATAAATAAATACCAATTGATCAAATAAAAACAATGGGTAACATTCAAATCAACTCAAGTCAGTTTTCAGCCTGGTAAAAACAATAAGATTTCTGTAACAATCAGGTTACTTTAATTGAGAAGCAAGCAAGCACACAGGGTCTAATTCAGCCCTCCCGTTTAAATTCCCAAGTTAGAAGAAACTTAAGTTTGGCTCATTATTTTAAGGAGAGTTATAACTTAATTAAATAGAGCAGATATCTTCAAACTTGTACAGGGATATAAAGATAAAGCTAGAATAACTCTTCAGTTGTATGATTACTCATAGTGCAGTGGGAAGAAAACACCAAGCTACCTGCTAGGAGACCCGGGTTTAATTCTTGTTCTTGTACTAATGAGCTCTGAGACTAGATTAAGACCTACGACGTGTTATTGAGTTATTTCACCTCAGTGAGGCTCAGCTTCCAACTTCCTCACATGTATATTTAGAGTTTCAGATCAAATGATCTCCAAGGTCTCTTTCAACACTAACATTTTGCAATTTTGGGATGCCATTTTTGCATGCAGTATTATTCCAAGGATGGCAAAGAACATTAATTTCCGTCATTGCATCACAATGTGTGGAAGAAGAGACAAGGAGAGAAGTTTACGTTCTACGTTTGCAAACTTATTAGGATTTAATGACTTAAGCAAAATGAGACAATAACTACGGTACTTCCTGGGTGAACTTGTACAATTTTAAGTTACTAGGAAAACCTCTTGCAAAGGTAGAGGGATAGGGAAGGGCCATCTACTGCTTCTTGTTATTAAGAGTGGAGTCTCTGGGTGGTGCAAATGTTCTAGACTGCTAATAGAAATATTAGAGATTTAAGAGTACCCTGAGGCAAGTCAAATGAAAGGCCTGGTGATCTGCTTCTGAAAAATCAGCCATTGAAAACCCCATGGAGCACAGGTCTTCTCTGACACAGATAGGGTCACCATGAGTTGGAATCAACTATACAGCAATCTGAAAAAAAAAAAAAAAAAGTTAGTGAGAGTGGTAAGGAGCCCTGGTGGTGCAATGTTAAGCACTCAGATGCTAAAATTTGGCAGTTCAAACCCACAATCCACTCCATGAGAGAAAGACCTGTTGATCGTCTTCTATAAAGATTGCAGCCTAGGAAAACCCTGTGAGGCAGTTGTACTCTGTCACATGGGGTCGCTATGAGTCAGGATGGACTCTAGGGCACCTAATAACAACAATAATGACCAGTAAGTTGGCACAGAAATGTCTGCAGAACAAGATCTCTGCTGCAAGAAATATACTCAATTTGGACTCTGACAAGGCCACTGGCTAGCTGGGTGACCTTGGGCAAACTAATTACATTAGGGGAGGCTTCACTGTCCTGATTTTAAGAATGGGAACACTTGCATTGCATAGTCATTGTCAGACTTCGATGAAACAGAGACTCTGAAGTGCGTGGTACTAAAAGGTGTTTGTCAAATGTTAATTAATTTTCCTTTACTTGGACTCTTACACCATTGCAGTGTTTTTTTTTGTTTTCTGACCCAAATATTTTGACATTTCAACTTCTTTGAAAGTGGAAGCAGCTTTTATTTCCACTTCAATTACCCAACCCATTTAGTTCAAACAAGATTCAGAAAAACTTGCATTTAAAAACTCAAAAGTAAGTGCACTGTGTAAAGTGTAATCTTTTTGAGGGGAAAAAAAAAAAAAACTCTTCAGTGAGCTCCTGAAGCAATGTTGTGATGCAGTGAAATTCAGCTAATCGCTTTAGTTAAAAAAAAAAAAAGAAAGAAAGAAATGCCTAATCACACTTGAAAGTTTCTTATACCCGAACAAGAAGTCATAATTTTGGGAGCTAGAGGCCTTTAATTCTGTCACTCCTATCAGGTGGCATTACTAGAAAAAACTGTGACACCATCTTTTTCTAGACAGTGTAGAAAATAATGTTTTCATTTAAATATAATGTATATTTTTATATAATTTTAATGAACTGCTAGTGTTCATATCTTGATGTATTGAAAAATGGCTCTGCCAAGGTTTCCAACTCCCTTTATCCCATCTTCCATTTCTATATTGAGTTTCTAATCCTTATTTAATAATAAAAAAATTCTAGTCCACATCAGACATACATTATGGAATAAAAATATTTAATAGTTATATATAGCATTTATTATTCTGAAGTGTAAGTAAAAACATTCTTTTTTATTCTTTGTTTCATTTAGCTCTCAGCTGACAGAATGATTTGCCAGTTATGTTTATGATAAGCATTGTACTGAAAGGAACATAATTCATCATGTTCATAGGATTGAAGTAACCGAAGATGGTGTTGAATCAAAGTGAAGCTCTGGTCAGCATTATGATCATATTGATTTATGTCATGCTGGCATCTTTTATCTATTTGAGAGGACATGTGTCAACATTGTTAAAAAAATCTCAATAACAAAATAATAAACAGGCCTGTATGTGCTCTAAAATGGTGGTTGTGTTATGAGTGACTCTATTAGCCCAGGAGCAACTAGAAAAGACCACCTCTGCCCTCAAGAAAGTTACCATTTAGACATTTATGACTTAACTCGAGAACATTTGAGAAAGTACAAAATAGTAGGAAATAAATTATACTCAAGTGCTGAGGGGATGATGAATTATAACATATGACAAATTATAATGAGAAACCTAGGGACTGAATTACAACCTCTTAACAGTGAATCAGTACAGGAACCAGAGTCAGGCAGGAAAATGTAACCTGATATGATTCACACTTTGCTCAGACCACCAGATTCAAAGATATATCATCTAAGTACTCAAGAATGAAGGGAGGGGGTAGCTTCAGGCAGGCAGCAAAATACACTCTTTCCTAGGAACTTCTATAGAGAATGCAGGGACTTCTGTATATGTAGAAGCTTCTATAGAAAATGCAGTGGTGTTACTCAAAATTTTGAATTTAAAATTTTTCTCCATAGCAAAATTTGTTTCGTGTTTTAAAGAGTAGCATTATATCTATATCATTATAGTTAACATTTCTAAATTTCACCTACACTTACACTTCCCATCTCCAAATGAGATTTTTTTTTATTTTTATTTTTTTTTTTTTAGGGCTGATGGAGATGAGAAGGCCTACTTTGATGGTGGTGGAGGGGTGGGTGGAAAAGGAATTTTTATTCAAGAAAGAATGAGAAAAAAACCATCAGATTTGTTTCTGAAAACACACCTCTGAAGAAAGTGATGCAAACAGATTTTTAGTGTGTCTATAAGAAGAAATATAGGTGCTTCGGTGGTGCGGTAGTTAAGCACTTGGCTGCTAACCAAAAGTTGGCAGTTTGAACTCACTGACGGCTCTGCTACAGGAAGATGTGACTGTCTGCTTCTGTAAAGATTACAGCCTTGGAAACCCTATGGGGCAGTTCTACTCTCTCCTATGGGGTCACTACGAGTCAGAAATGACTCAATGGAAATGACTTCGATTTTGTTGGTATTAGCAGAAAGAGGACTACCTGGGTAGTGCAAATGGTTAATGTGCTCAGCTGCTAACTGAAAGGTTGGAAGTTTGAGTCCACCCAGAGGTGCCTAGGAAGAAAGGTCTAGTGATGGATTTCTGAAAAAAGAAAAAAACAGACATTAAAAACTCTATGGAGCACAGTTCTACTATGAAACTTATGGAATTGCCATGAGCTGGAGTCCACTCTATGTCGATTAAATAAGCAGAAAGCCGGGAAAACTCACCACATATCAATCAGCGGACTTCTATGTCTGGTTGAAGGAGAAGAATGTTTTTCTATTTGTTTTTAAATACTAGGGGCTGGAGAAAAACTTTCCGTATGGATTTACTCCATGGATGAGCCTTGGATGACAATGGGAATGGTAGCAGTAAGTGATTATGATAATAGTTTTCATTTATATTTTACTACATGCCCTGGTCTGTGCCAAGTGCTATGAGACACTGTCTAATTTCATGCTCTCACAGCATCTCCAGTACTTGCTATTATCACCTGGAGTTCCTGTGTTGTGCAAAAAGTTAACATGCTTAGCTGCTAACTGAAAGATTGGCAGTTCAAATCTACCCAGCTACGCCTCAGAAAAAAGGCCTGGCAATCCACTTCCAAAAGATAATGACCACTGAAAACCCTATGAAGTACATTTCTACTCTGACACAAATGGGGTCGCTATGAGTTGGAATTAACTCGATAGCAGCTAGGTTTTTTCTGTTTTTTTTTTTTTTTAATAGCCTAATTTTTCAAAGATGAGGAAATTGAGAAGTTAGAGACTTAATTGATGACTCTCAGTCTTGAAGACACATTAAAAACACTTGGAGATATTGTTTGAAAAATATCACCAGGGCTGAGTTTAGAAGTTCTGGAGGATAGGGTCAGGCACTGGAATTTTTTTTAAAGCCATCCACATGGTTCTAATACGAAACCAAAGTTGAGAAGCACTGAATTAAGTAATCGCCCCAAAGTAACACAATGAGTGAGCATGGAGTCAGGATTTGAATACAGTTAGGTGGACACTTAAGGATACATTGAAAAAAAAAAAAAAAAAACTTGCCATCAAATTGATTTCAACTCATGGCAACCCCATATGTACAGAGTAAAACTACTCCATAGAGTTTTCAATAGTTCTGGCCTTTTTGAAGCAGGTTGCCGGTCTTTCTTCCATGGAGTCTCTGGGTGGGTTTGAACTGCCAAATTTCATCTAGTAGTTGAGCGCTTAACAATCTGTACCACCCAGGCACTCCTGGGATACATTTATGTATTCTGTAATGCAGATTTGGGGAAGCGTCAACAGGCCTAAATCAATGGCTGGAATTCATACCTGTTCCAAAATTAGGAAACTATCTTATGGTAAGGAGGCCTGGTGGTGCACTGGTTAAGTGCTTGGCTACTAACCAAAAAGTCAGTGGTTCGAATACAACAGCCACTCTGAAGAACAAAGATTTGGCAGTCTGCTTCTGTAAAGATTACAGCCTTGAAAACCGTATGGGGTAGTTCTACTCTGTCCTACAGTGTTGCTATCAGTCAGAATCAACTCGAGGCAATGTTTTGTTTTTTTTTTTTTTTGGTTATCTTATGAAAGGTCTTTGAACCCTACTCTTCAAACATGCCCTACTCCAGTGGCATCACTAGGGTTGTTGTTATCCAGTGTGATAACTCATGTGTCAACCCACTCCCCATGGACCTCCTCTTGTACCAGACCACACAGAATCCTTAGTAATGGTTTTTGTTCTAATGTTACTCATAAATTCTAATTCTCAAATTTCTCCTTTTTTCTTTTAATTACTACTTCATTCTCTAAAAAATTGTTGCTATAGGTTCACAGCTACTACTTACCACAATATTGTAGCTAAAATACTGGAAAATTTGACAAAATCAGAAACTATAAAAACACTGGTAGCAATGAAAACAACAGAGCTTGTAGCACATGCACACAAAACCATGTGATTCAAAGAGTCGCTGTTATTGGATAATAATAACAGCTCTAACTGGAGTGCATTAGAAGGTTCGAAAAGTAGCTTAGCATAGAGTTTTAGCCTTGTAGATATATTAATACATGTAAGCTGAACATTACAAAAAATGTTTTTGTCATTATAAATAACTACAGGTATATTTTCATAAAAAATAATAAATTTCTGGTGAAAAACTGCACAAAAATTTTATGGACAGTCATTTTTGTGTCACCCCTCTGACAGTGTCACCTGGTGCAGTCTGCATGCCCCGTACCACCCTAGTGGTCTACGAAGGCTCTCAGAATCTGGCCTCTCCCTACTCCTCCTGTCCTATCTCCCTTGGAGATGCTCCTCAGGAAGCTGCTATTCCCAGCTCCTCTGCCTCTAGGTTTTCCCAAAAGCTGTGGCCTCTGCATGGATTATGCTTCCTTCCTTTCTTCCCAAAATTAACCTTACTCTATTTCTTTCTTTCTTTCTTTTTTTTTGATTTGACAATAAACGCGATGCCATTCCTCTTCAATTTGTCACTCCCGGCATGGTAGACCATACAATTCTCCGATTCAAAATGGCCAATACCAGTTCACGTCAGCTCACTGATGTCTAGGATATTGATCTTTATGCTTTCCATTTCATTTTTAACGACTTTCGCTTTTCCCAGATTCATACTTTGTACATTTCACATTCTGATTATTAATAGATGTTTGCAGCTGTTTCTTCTTTTGAGTAGTGCCCCATCAGCAAATGAAGGTCTCAAAAGCTTGATTCCATCATTGCAATTAAGGACAACTCTACTTTGAGGAGGCAGCTCTTCCTCAGTTGTATTTTGAGTGTCTTCAAACCTGAGGGGCTCATTTTCTGGCATGGTATCAGACAATGTTCCACTGCTATTCATAAGGTTTTCATTAGCCAATTTTTTCAGAAGTAGACTGCCTGGTTCTGCTTCTTAGTATGTCTTAGTCTGGAAGCTCTGATGAAACCTGTCTACCAAGGGTGACCCTACTGGTGTTTGAAATACCCGTGGCAAAGCTTCCAGTATCACAGCAACGTGAAAGCCACCACAGTACAACAAACTACTGTCACTTCTTAGGGAAGACTTTAATTTCATGACCAGATTCATCTGCATCCTCCAAACATAGATTCTCAGAGCTTCACATTCCTTTCATCCATTTTACATCTTTGTTAATTCCATACAAGTGGATAATGAATCAAAGTCTCTAATTTTCATCACTTTCTCTGGCTTTAGACCAAGTACCTAGTTGGTATGTCCACTTTACTTTCCTTATGTCATGTTAAACTCTACCTTATAGTAAAAATATCTTCCTGCTTAAAATATAGTTCTTAAGTATTTTAACTGCATTAAAGCATCAGCGTTGTCTTCATTTCTATGGCTTGAGTTATTATAACTACAAATGAGTGCTCTTTCATCCAATATATACACTTAGTTGCTCAACCCTGATACAAAGCCGAACAGAACTGTCTCTTCAGTTTATTATCTTCTTTTCATTTCCACTGACACACCAAAATTTAAACACTCATCACTTCTAATTTAGACTACTGCAGCATCATTCAATGTATAGTGGGCTTCAATATTAGAATCAAGTGGAGAGTTTATAACAATGTTGACAATCTGTGCTCTACTGCAGATTAAATGAGTGTGAATCTCTTGAGCTGATGTCACAGATCTGCACTTTAGCGTGTTCTCACATCATCCCTCTGCACGCTGAAGTTAGAGAATCATGCAAATTAAATGAATTTCTAAGCATTATCCTAATTTTAATCTTTTCTTGCTTCAATAAAACATAGATGATTCTTCTGCATTAACTTTCCAAAGAAATATTTAAATAAGAAAAATATCCAAACTAAAACAAATAAAACTTTAAACTCCATTGTAGAGTAACAAAATTAAGTCTGTGTTTAAAGTGTTATTAAGGACATCCTACCTCCACTATGTAGTTCCAACTTATTTTCCTGCATATATTCCTTTTTCTTTTTTCTAAACTCATACTGCAGAACACGTTTATGGAGATTTTGATCTCTATCAGGGTTAACATTTTTACACCGTTTTAGATGTCAGCTTGCTTTCTCTCCACCTAAAATATGTTCACTGGAACATATATCTCAAATGACAAACTTCTGTGCTAACCTCTTACGACACTTTCTTAATTATTCTTCAATGTTCCCATGAGAGGCAAGAGCCAAGGATTTTAATAGGCATGAAAATATTGTTGTTGTTAGGTGCTGTCCAGTTGGTTCTGAATCATAGAGACCCTATGTGCAACAGAACAAAACAATGCCTGGTCCTGCACCATCCTCACAATCATCGCTATGTCTGAGCCCATTGTTGCAGTCACTGTGTCAATCCATCTCACTGAGGGTCTTCCTCTCTTTCGCTGACCCTCTGCTTTACCTAGCATGGTATCTTTCTCCGGGGACTCATCCCTCCTAATAACATGTCCAAAGTACGGGAGACGAAGTCTCGCCATCCTCGCTTGTAATGAGCACTCTGGCTGTACTTCTTCCAAGACAGATTTGTTTGTTCTTCTGGCAGTCCCTGGTATATTCAATATTCTTCACCAACACTATAATTCAAATGCATCCATTCTTCTTCAGTCTTCCTTATTCATTGTCCAGCTTTTGCATGCATATGAGATGATTGAAAATGCCATGTCTTGAGTCAGGCACACCTTAGTCCTCAAGGTGACATCTTCGCTTTTTAAGACTTAGATAGGTCTTGCAGCAGATTTTCCCAATTCAATATGTCATTTGATTTCTTGACTGCTGCTTCCATGGGCGTTGATTGTAGATCCAAGTAAAATGAAATCCTTGATCACTTTTCTTTGGAATGGACACATACATGGATCTGTTCCAGTCGGTTGGTCAGGTAGCTGTCTTCCAAATTTCTTGTCATAGGTGAGTGAGCACTTCCAGAATTACATTGTTTGTTGAAACACCTCTGTTGATATTTTATCAGTTCCTGGAGCCTTGTTTTTCACCAATGTCTTCAGTGCATCTTGGACTTTTTCCTTCAGTACTATTAGTTCTTGATCATATGTTACCTACTGAAATGTTTAAATGTCTACCAATTCTCTTTTGTACGTTGACTCTGTGTATTCTTTCCATCTTCCTTGATACTCCCTACAAAATTTATTATTTTTCCCATAGAATTATTTGATATTGCTACTCAAGGCTTGAACTTTTTTCTTCGATTATATCAGCTTGAAAAATGCCTAGTGTGTTCTTCCTTTTTGGTTTTCTAACTCTGGTCTTTGCACATTTCTTTATAATATTTTACTTTGTCTTCCAAAGCCACTCTTTGAAATATTCTGTTAGGCTCGTTTACTTTACCATTTCTTTCATTTGCTTTAACTACTCCACGTTCAACTTCAAGTTTCAGAGTCTCTTCTGACATTCATTTTGGTGTTTTCTTTCTTTCCTGTTTTTTTAATGACCTTTTGTTTTCTTCATATATGAGTGCCAAAGTATGACCTTCAGTATATCCCACCGGCATTTAGAGACCAACTCAGTAATAGATTTGATGCATTAAGCACTAATGACCAAAGACCAGACAAGTTGTGGGTTAACATCAAGGACATTAATCATGGAGAAATCCAAGGGTTGACAATATTGACGTTCATTTCATGGTTTAGACAGCCCAGTTCCAACAGACTTTCTAAAATATGGTGAGAGTCCATGAAGTTTTTCTCATATCACCTTTTACCTCATATTGTCTGTGTTTCCTGATGTCTTAATGTATATTGGTACTTAGTGCTACTGTTGCTGCCAATCAACCCATACTCTGTCTCTGCTGTTGGGAAACTTCAGATGTCTCTGTCGTGAGTACACAGTCCAAACCTTGTGCCTGCAAAACCCAAATGATTCTAGTCAATGAGTTAGCAGCAATGTTTTTGTCTGGAGAGATTATCTATGGAAGAGTAAGTACTTTTTTCTAGTTTCTTCCACATGATGCATTCTAGCTTCCTTTTCTTTTGAGGATTATACATACTTTCATGCAGTTAAGGTTTAAGTGGCCAATGGATAGCATTTCTGTCTCAAGTTACAAGTAATTGAAAGAGAGAGAAGATGTCAGATTGATGTAGGTCAAATTTCTATTTCTGGTTAATATTGGGTTGGTGGATGGGGTTTAGGTGAATGACCAAAGAAACTTGCTAGTATTCACCTGAATTAGAATGACTAACCCACCCTATCAACTAGATAAACACAGTCCTTTCCTATAGGGGCAAGCTCCTTATTGCATGGCAGAAGAATAGGTTAGAATGAATCCTTTAGAGAGAACATGTCTTCCCCACTCCTGATGCTCTATTCCACATGGCAAGAGTGGAATAAAAAGCTCTGGCTGCTCTTTATCCTTCATTTGCTTGTCTCCAAAGAAGAAAGAAGGACTTAATCTGATTAGAAACTTCAGGAAAAAACAAACAAAAAACTGGCCATATATCCTCATTACTGCAACATTTAATTGTTTATTTGCTTTATAATCTGGAATCTCACTATCCCAGAGGCAATATGAATCCTGTTTCCACTTGGCACAGTTTAAGAGTAAAGCCTTCATTGAAAGTCCCAGTTAACCAGTGGCATGCTAGGTAAATCTTTAGATACAAACCACATTTTCCAACATCAATTTTATCAGAAATAAAAGTTATATTGCTGATAAAATTTATATCTGTAAAAATATGCTAGATGATGTCTCTTTTTTGGTCAAAACTCCCTAATTGCTCTCCATTTCACTCAAGAAAAAAGCCAAATTCCCCACAGTAGTCTCACAGTCCTGTGAGATGGATCTCCAAGACCTGTATGCTCTAATCTCCTCTTCCTGCTTGCCCCTCATTGACTTTCTTGTAGCTATTCTGGTCTTGGTGTTTGTCTGCTTCATGACATTTGCTAGGACTATTACTCCTCTCTCTGAGTCTCCTCCTGTAGACAACTACTTCATGCTCTTCAAATCTTTCTTCTAGCCTCACCTTCTCAATAAGGCCTAGTCTGAAACCCTATTACCCTATTTAACACTCTGCCAACCCTCGTCATGCATTCCCAAGTCAGTTTTCCTTCTCTACTTGTTACTCTTTCTAAATTAACATCTCCTAAAATAACAGTTTTTTTATTTATTATGTTCATTACTCATTGCCTCTTTCTCCCAACTACAGATTCCAGTAGGTTGTCATTTTTTATTCCCTGATATATCCCAAGCACCTAGAAGAGTCCCTGTCACATAGTAGGGACTCGATCAACATGGGAGGAATTGAGTCTGGAGTGGAGACAGAAGCCATGATACTATTTACCATGTAGCTAAAGTTCCTGGAGTATAATGAGGGAAAAATCAATGGTAGTTTTTCTTCAAATTTTTATTTATTTTTTTCATTATGTTCCAATAGAATACTTTGCCCCTAAATATGTTTATAACCTCAACACTTACTTTTCTAAAAAGTAATGAAATTTTGTTTTATATGACTAGGTACTACAAGTCATTTACTATGTGACAGTATTGTATATGTGAAATTACCAATATATTTACTATAATTAAATCTATATACTTACATGCCACAGGATGAAGAAGTTAAACATATAAAATATAACTCTCTGTGGATTATTATTATTTTTAAATTTCTAAAAAAATGCATAATGGGGTGGAGCTAACGTATGTTATTATAAGTGACTACTGATGTGAAATATTTTCCTTAACAAAAGAATTAATAAAATACAAATAAGAGCATATTGATAGTATTCTATATAAATAACTTTTTGGATGTCATCAAATAAGCAAATATGTATTGCATATTTATTATATTCATATATTCTATAAATATATGTAAGTATATAGATAGGTAGATACATATAAATATAGTCATATATAGATACATATAAGGAGATGGCAGTGCAAAGGTTATGCTATAATATTTAAGGCATTGATTGTTATGCAATTGGAGATTTGATAGTGTATACAAATCCAGAATAAATCTTTACATCAAAATCCATGCCTGGGAGAGCAACAATAGGATCACTTTCCTTTTAGTAAACAAAAAAATAATACTTTGCATGCATAGTGTACTTATAAAATATTTAAATAAATGAGTGTTCTCTCACAGAGCACAGGAATATATTTATTATGAGTCTTATAACTGTGTGCATTTAATAAGCCAGTTGTTCTTATTATCTAAGAAGTGTCCCTGACAATGATTTTCATTACTTAGGGTCAACATGAGAAAATTAAAAAAATTAGATCACTGTTCCACGTACAATTATGAAATATTTTACTCTGTTACTGATTGTGTTATCCTACTTAGAATATTCCATTCTTACTTATTTCATCCGTTCAAGAAATTACTAAGTATCTTCAATATGCCTGGCCTATATATATCATTATACTTACTGTATTATATTGAACTTATCCCATTGGATTGTAAAATCTTTAAAGTTAGTGTCCATAATTTATTTCACTTTTTATAGTGCCTTGAACTTAATAAATTTTCATTAAAAAATAATATTAAAGTGAACTGAAATAGGTAGTGAAGTTAGAAATGAACATCTGTTCTTTGCCCCCAAGGAGATTAGTAACTAGTGGAGCAGGCATATCAAGCAAACTAACAATGATGACACTGTTGTGTGAAAATGTTATTACAAAGTTGTGAAGATAATATTTCTCTAGTACAAAGAAGGAATACTCAGCCTGCCTACAGAGGAACAGGCTGGTTAGGAAGTGGTCCCCAAGTTTGTGACCCATTGGGGTATGAAGTAGTAGATTTCCATGTGATATGGGTTGAAGGAACATTTCACACAGCACGCTAGAATAAGGAAAGTCAGAAAAACACAGCTAGGCAGAATATGCCTGGACCTGATTTTTATGTATTGTTGTTAGGTGTATAGAGAAAGCAGTTAATTGAAGTGATTTAATGCATATCCCTTTGTCTAGAGATGCAGAGAGTAATACATAAATAATAAAAATCAGTACCTTAGAATTCAACGTGAAACAATATGTGACACATGGCTTAATCATCTACAAGGTAAATGCTATAAACTTACTATATGTTTGTCAAAGTTTTAGGAATATTACCGAGGCAGTATATATTGCCCAGTTCAACAAAATAGTCTGAACATTTTGAATATAAAATAGTTCTTTAAAGTAGTGTCTTGATGGGCCAATTTTTTATTTGAAAATTAATCCTAGGACTATAGTTATAATTCACTCGTAAGTATTGAATGGATGCAAAGAACGATTGAAGGGAGGGAGGGACAGAAGGGGAGAAAGATAGAGATAAGGCAAAGAAAAAAGGTCAAAAAGAAGAAATAAAGAAGAAATCTAGGATAGCAGAGGGGAGGGAGGGAGAGAGAGAGAGAGAGAGAGTTGTAGAACCGCCTTGCCTCTGACTACATGTTGTCTGTCTAAAACTGAAGTCCTCATACTTCCTCCCTAAACTTGTTTCTTCTACAGTTTTCCACATCTCAGTTTATGTCAACTTTTACTTCCAGTTCATCAAGTCATATACCTTGGAGTTTTGTTTGATTTATCCCCTAAATCTGAAGGGATTATTCACTTATATGAGAGATAGTTTTGTTTGGCAGATGTTTATCTTGCTACTGTAGTTATTATGGATAGTAGAAGCATGAACAAAAGCATAGATGAAGTTCAGTAATAAACAATGTGGCTCTTGTATACCGATGGGTTGGTCTGCAGCATCCATCCAACTTACTTCTAGTGTATGTCTCTGTAATGCATAGGCTGGAAAATTAAACCACATTGCCCCAACTCCCTTGTATCTAGAGTTGTGGATAGAAATTATGGACAGTCACTTGGATGTACTTGCTGAGATTTGGAATTCTAGTATATGTATTAGATGTAGTCATGCATCACTTAACATCCTCAATAGGTTCTACAAAATAGGACATTATATGATTTGGGCACTGTGCAAACATCACATTATATACAGGCAGTCCCTGGATTACAAACGGGTACTGTTTCTAAGTCTGTTTTTAAGTTGAATTTGTACATAAATTGGAACAGTTAGGTACAGTTCATATCTAATGTCAGGGAGTCAAATATTTGTCTTAGTGTATAGTATGTATTGTAGCTTTCTATGCATAAAAAACATAAAAGGAACATCTCCAGATGCACTAAAAAATCTTTAACATAATAATACAATAGTAATAATAATAGTAATGTTTTGTTGTGCATCGCAAAGTTGCACCTGTTTGTGATTACAAATCAATGTATGTACAGCAAATTTTTAATATAATAGGATTTATGGGGGTTGGTTTGTAATTACAGGTTGTACGTAAGTCAGATGTTCATAACCTGGGGACCACGGATGTATATGTGGTCAGATGTTGCCCGAACGGATGTTATGTGGATCATGACTGTATATATATTCACACATATACAGTTGATTCTTGTTATTCACAGTAGTCATGTTCTATAAAGTAACTGCAGACACTGAATTAGTAAATATTGAACCATTGTTCCTAGGGGAAATATTAGGTCAGGTTCCTGTAAGCCTTTGTTCAAAATAAATTCTGTACAATACAATAATGCAGATAAAAGAAGTCAAGAAAAATAAACAATGATTAAGCATTTAAAGTTACACAAAAATATTAAAACTCAAAACTTACTTTTGATGAAGCTGAGGGTGGGACAGTACACTGTGTGGTTAAGCCTCTTGTTCTGGACTTGCTGCTTGAAAACCAAGGGAGAAGCTGCTGGAACGTTGGAAGTTTGCTCTTCCACATAGTTCTTTTCTTATATAATACTTAGTATATATTTTTAAAATTCTTCTCTAGCTTCTTTATCTGCAGAACCTTCCTCTCTTGCAAGTTTAACATTTTTCATACCATACTGCCTTTTGAAATGTGTGAGCCAGCCATCTCTAGTAGAGAAGGGTTTGACATTTTATTGACCCTGAGTAACATAACTAAATTTCTTTGGCTTTCAGCCTCACAACAATGCTGTCCAGTACACTTTTTTGTAGGTCGTATTCTTCTGAATTCACAAATTTAGCTTCTTTTTCCATCTTTTTTATAGCTTCTCCATACACTATAGTTGTTACTTTAGCATTTTCCAGAGAGGCCTCACACAGAGATTGGTAAGTGTCCTCTTCCTTTTCCTGGATGTGCAGTATTGTTGATTCACTGCCATTGAGCTCTTGGCCAAAAACACTACTGCTCATGCCTGAACCAGACTTACTAACAGATATATTTTTTCTATTTCTCCTTAAGTCACTTCATAGTTTTCTTGTGCTTCAGAGCCCTAGACAGCACTTCAGCACTATGCTTAGGCACCATTTTAAGCAACAAAATCACCAACAAAATGTACAGAAATGCAAAAGTGAAGCCCTGAACAGACCACAGAAAGGACATTAGTTTACAGTATGAGATTTGGTACAAGAAGCGGAGTGTTACCTCAGTTGGGAATGTGCTCATGAGGCAATATGAATTTTTTGCTGCTTTGGGCATGGCCATTGATGACTACATGTCATGCACAAGACCTCCAAGAGTATTGTTTTAGAGGTTACAAATTAATTTTAGTGAACAGGTAAATTTGAAAATAAAGAATCTCTGAATAATGAGTATTGACTATGCATACGTGTGTCTGTGATATTTAAATATATATATTTATGTATATATTTATTTATAACTGCCGGCCTTTTTGTTAGCAGCCCAATGCTTAACCACTTCACCACCAGGGCTCCATTTATATATACATATATATATATACATGTACTACATGTACACACACACACTTATAAATGCAATCTCAGATTATTTAAGGTAAATATAGCCCTGCATATTTTTTCCTTCGCTGACATTGGAGTGGAGGTAGCCCTAAGATAAATTAATTTGCACTCTTCTTTCATGATCTCCAATAACTCTGCTGGTTCCTAGAGCACTGTCACAAAGCTCCAGTTACTTCAAACATATGTGAGTGTTAGTAAGAACACCAGTGACCCCAGACATTAAAATGCCCCCTCCTTTGAATTTGACAACAACTCTTTCCACTGCTACTGTTGATGCCACCACCACTAACACGTTGTTGTTGAGTCAATTCTGACTCATAGGGATCCACTACACCCTTGAATTATTACTGTAGTTTTACAGACTCTTTACCTTAATCTCTTTGTAGACGTATCACTAAGTGAAACACGTCTGTGTTTTCCATGTTGGCTCCAATACTTTGCAGAGTGTGCTCATTTCTGTAGCTCTTATTTTCTGCTTCACATCTCTTTACTTCCTCACCCTTGCCTGGCTGCTTCTTTTAACTTCAGATTCCTTTCCTGTAGATAAAAAGCCACTGCGTATGCTCAGATAAACTTAAAATGACCCGTGCCCTAAAGGAACTTATCCTTTACCAGAGAAGACCCAGTGATAAACAAGCAAATGTAATATGTGTTGTCCATTGATGTCACCCAAAGGGGAAGTTGTATCTTACCCTGGAAGCCTGAATGTTTCTAGGGGCGAGAAAGTGACAACCTATTTTCTCTGAGCTCTCTGCCTCACCATTTTGCCTGGCATTTTCAGTATTCTGGTAAATGAAAGAAGTATACAAATGTTGTCCAGAATACAGAGAATAAAAAAAATCTAACAAGGTCTTATCTAAGTGAGAAAATGGAATATGAGGCAAGGGCTGAGCAAAACATAAAAGGGAATTATATAATGATTGTTCAAACTAAAAGCTAATGTTTGTAGAGTGCCTACCATGTGCCAGGCACCACATTAACTGTTCCAGTAATTGATATGTATTAAATAATTTAACATCTATGAGATGGGTACCATTACTTACAAATGAGGAAACTGAGGCACTGAGAAGTTAAATGAACTTACCAAAGGTCACATAGTTATTAAGTGACAGAGCTTAGATCTGAACCCAGGATATCTGACTTCAGAAACACAGTTCTTAACCCCTGAGTTTTATAAGTACCTCCCTCAGAGTGTTTTAGTCTGGAAAGGTTTCTGAGATTCTTTGAAATTTATGATGTGCATACACACGTATATAACACATGTATAATTAATCAAAACCATCAAGCATATGCATACATATTACACCCACAAAACACATACATGTAACTATTTGTGTAGTAATAAACAACTCACAAAGTATTCTCACATGCACTATTCACAGCCACCACACGTACTTTAGATGTTAAATGTTATCTACAATACAGAAAGAAATTGAGTATTAGGAGCAGGAAGAGAGATGCAAAATTCATGATTTATAAGATTTACCTCTAAATCTTTTGATTA
>NW_004444285.1:778738-780508 GCF_000243295.1 Trichechus manatus latirostris | reverse complement strand
GGCAATATTAATCTCTGACAAAATACACTTTAAAGTAAAATCCACCACAAAGGATAAGGAAAGAGACTATATAATGATTAAAGAGTTAATACACCAGGAAGACATAAATATAATAAATATTTATGCACCCAAAGACAGGGCTCCAAAATACACAAAACAAACTCCAACAGCATTGAAAAGAGAGATAGACAGTAGGAGACTTCAACACACCACTTTTGGTGAAGGACAGAACATCCAGACAGAAGCTCAACAAAGAGAGAAGAGCTAAATGCTACAATCAACCAACTTGATCTCATAGACATATACTGAACACTCCATCCAACAGCAGCCAAGTATACTTTCTTTTCCAACGCACATAGAACATTCTCCAGAATAGACCACATGCTAGGCCATAAAGCAAGCCTTAACAAAATCCAAAACATCAAAATATTACAAAGCATCTTTTCTGACCATACAGCCATAAAAGTGGAAATCAACAACACAAAAAGCAAGGAAAAAAAGAAAAATCAAACACATGGAAACTTAACAACACCTTGCTCAAAAACTACTGGGTGGTTATAGAAGAAATTAAGGATGGAATAAAGAAATTCATAGAATCAAATGAGAATGATAACACCTCCTACCAGAACACTTGAGACACAGCAAAAGCAGTGCTCAGAGGTCAGTTTATGGCAATAAATGGACACATCCAAACAGAAGAAAGGGCCATAATCAAAGCATTAACCCTACAACTGGAACAAGTAGAAAAAGAGCAGGAAAAGAAGCCTTCGGGCACCAGAAGAAAGGAAATAATAAGAATTAGAGAATAATTAAATGAAATTGAGAATAGAAAAAACAATTGAAAGAGTTAACAAGACCAAAAGCTGCTTCTTTGAAAAGATCAACAAAACTTATAAACCATTGGCCAAACTGACAAAAGAAAAACAGGAGAGGAAGCAAATAACCTGTATGAAAAATGATGGGTGATACCACAACAGAGCCAACTGAAATTAAAAGAATCATAACAGAATACTATGAAAAATTGTACTCTAACAAATTTGAAAACCTGGAGAAAATGGACAAATTTCTAGTAACTCACTACCTACCTAAACTAACACAAACAGAGGTAGAACAACTAAATAAACCCATAACAAAAGAAGAGATTGAAAGGGTAATTAAAAAACTCCCAACAAACAAAAGCCCTGGCCGGGATGGATTACAGGAGAATTCTACCGAACTTTCAGAGAAGAGTTAACATCACTACTACTAAAGTTATTTCAGAGCATAGAGAAGGATGCAATACTCCTAAACTCATTCTATGAAGCCACGCATAACCCTGATACCAAAACCAGGTAAAAATACCACATAAAAAGAAAATTACAGACCAACATCCCTCATGAACATTGATGCAAAAATCCTCAACAAAATTCTAGCCAATAGAATTCGGCAACTTATCAAAAATATAATTCACCATGATCAAGTGGGGTTTACACCAGGTACGCAGGGTTGGTTCAATATTAGAAAAACGATCATTGTAATCCATCACATAAATAAAACAAAAGACAACCACGTGATCTTATCAATCGATGCAGAAAAGGCATTTGACAAAGTCCAACATCCATTCATTATAAAAACTGTCAAAAAATAGGAATAGAAGGGAAATTCCTCAATATAATTAAGGGCATTTATACAAAGCCAGCAGCCAACAGCCAACATCAACCTGAATGGAGAGACTTTGAAAGCATTCCACTTGAGAACGGGAAGCAGAGGATGCCCTCAATCACCACTCTT
>NW_004444285.1:764252-777601 GCF_000243295.1 Trichechus manatus latirostris | reverse complement strand
AAAATCTACAAGATACTGCAAAACCTCAACAACAAAAAGACAACCTAATTAAAAAATAGGCAAAGGATATGAACAAGCACTTCACCAAAGAAGATATTCAGGTGGCTAACAGACACATGAAGAAATGCTCACAGTCATTAGCCATTAGAGAAATGCAAATCAAAACTACAATCCTCTCACCCCAAAAAGACTAGCATTAATCCAAAAAACACAAAATAATAAATGCTAGAGATATTGTGGAGAGACTGGAACCCTTTACGCTGTTAGTGGGAATATAAAATGGTACAACCACTTTGGAAAACGATTTGGCGCTTCCTTAAAAAGCTAGAAATAGAAGTGCCATACAATCCAGCAATCCCATTTCTAGGAATATATCCTAGAGAAATAAGAGAAGTCACACAAACAAGTACACCCATGTTCATTGCAGCGCTGCTCACAATAGTAAAAAGATAGAAACAACCTAGTTGCTCATCAGTAGACAAACTGATAAACAGATTATGGTACATACACATAATGGAATACTATACAGCTATAAAGAACAATGATGAATCCTGGAAACACCTCACAACTTGGATGAACCAGGAGGACAATATGCTAAATGGAATTAGTCAGTCGCAAAAGGACAAATATTGTATGAGACCATTATTATAAGAACTCAAGAAAAGGTTTAAACACAGGTAAAAAAGCATTATTTGATGGTTAAGAAGGTGGAGAGGGAAAAGGAGGGGTATTCACTAACTAGATAGTAGATAAAGATCAACTTCGGTGATGGGAATGACAATACACAATACAGAAGAACTCAGCACAACTGGACCAAAGCAAAAGCTAAGAAGTTTCCAAGACACATCCCAACTCTTTGACAGACAGAGTAGCTGGAGTAGCAGCCTGGGGATCATATTTTTTTGGGACTTCTAGGTCAATTGGTATAAGAAAGTTTGTGAAAATGTTCTGCATTCCACTTTGGTGAGTGGCGCCTAGGGTCTTATAAGCTGGTTGGAGGCCACCTAAGATGCAGCAGTTGGTCCCATCCCACTTGGAGCAAAGGAGAATGAAGAAAAGCAAAGACACTAGGAAAATATTAGTCCAAGAGACTAAAAGACCACATAAACCAGGGACTCCACTAGCCTGAAACCAGAAGAACTAGATGGTGCTCGTCTACCACCAACGACCGCCCTTACAGGGAACACAGCAGAGAGTCCCAGACAGCACAGGAGAAAAATGTGGAGCAGAATTCAAATTAATGTAAAAAACACCAAACTTAATGGTCTGACAGAGTCTGGAGGAATCCCTGAAACTATGACCCCGAGATGCTCTGTTAACCCAGAACTGAAACCATTCCTGAAGTCCACTCTTCAGACAAAGATTAGACAGGACTGTAAAACAACAACAACAAGATAATGAGGAGTGTGCTTCTTAGTTTAATCAGATACACGAGACCAAATGGGTGGCTCCTGTCCAGAGACAGGATGAGAAGGCAGGAAGGGGCAGGAACTGGTTGAATGGACACAGGGAAACCAAGTTGGAAAGGCAGAGTGTGCTGCCACATTGTGGGGATTGCAACTAATGTCACAAAACAATAAGCGTATACATTTTTTATGAGAAATTAGCTTGAGTTGTAAACTTTCGCCTAAAGCAGAATAAAAAAAATTTTTTTTAAAAAGGAACATCCTGAGAGAACCTCATCACCATTTTCTAACTGGAGATGAATGTGTGTCATTGCGAACACTTGTTTATGAAGGTTTATCCCTGAACATTTAATACCATATGCGTCTAAAATTACAGAATAATAAATCGGTAGAAATATAAGAAAATGTTAGATATACTACAGTACATACACATAATGGAATACTATACAACTATAAAGAACCTATTTTAAAACAATTATTTCATCCTTGATGGACTTACTATACACCAGTAGTAGGTCTGAGTAATATATAGGCAATGCCTGCTTAATATCAGTAATCCATTTCTGAAAGTCAGATATGGTTACTGAAAACACAATCTAGGATCCTACTATCCATTATTTTAAATGAGAAAAATGATAATCAGTAACAAATCATCTCAAAACCTCCAATCAATTTTCTAAAACATAGTAAAATGCCTTGACATAAATTATAACCATCGTGTCAGAATATTATACACTTAACACTTTGTTTCATGTTATCCCAAAACTGTTGCTTTCTCTGAATTAACATGACATTTTTTAGTACCAGCCAAAACCAAAAACTATCACTTTGTTGACACTCTGTGGCTTTTCAAATATTCACTTTTGTATATGAACCTGAGTCTTTCTTGCATATAATTATGTTTAAATTTAAAAGAATATTTTCTTGTGGTAAATTACATATAACAAAACATTTGCCATTTTAATCATTATTAAGTGTACAATTCAGTGACATTTATTACAGTCACCATGTTGTGCAACCATCACCACTGTTCAATTCCAAACATATTTCATCATCATAACAGAAACTAAGTACACTTGAAGCATTAATTCCCATTCCTCCTTCCCCCAGACCCTGGTAACCACTAATAAAACTTTTGTCTGTATGCATTTCCCAATTCTAGATATTTCATATAAGTAGGACTGTGATGGTTAAGATCATGTGTCCACTTGGCTGGGCCATGATTCTCAGTGTTTTGGCAATCATGTAATGTGATCACTTCCCTGTTGAGATTTGATATGTGATCACCCTCATGATAGGATCTGCTGTGAGTAGCCAATCAGTTGAAAGGGAGTTTCCTTGGACATGTGGCCTGCATCAAATAGAAGCCGGCATTCTTGCAAGGCTTGTGGGCTTTTGCTCGCTCTGGAATCCTGCACCCGGCTCCTGTTCATCTGACCTCCAGTTCTTGAGACTTGAGCTAGCAGCTTACCTGTGGTCTTGCCTGCCAATCCTGGGATTCGAGGCTCTTTGCAGCCTGTGACCAAGAGCCCTGCTCTCTAACCTGCCAACCTTGGGTTTGCCAGCCCCTGCAGCTATGTGAATCAGGAGAAGCCTGCCTCTATCCTGACCCACGGATGTGGGATGTTCCAGCCTCTACAACGCGTGAGCCATTTCCTTGAGATAAACCTCTCTCTGTATATATTTATACCCTTTACTGGTTTTGCTTCTCTAGACAGCCTAAGACAAGGACCATACAGTATTTGTTCTTTTGTGTCTGACATTTCACTCAACGTAATGTTTTCAAGGTTCATCTAAGTGGTAGCATGTATCAGAACTTCATTTCTCTTTATGGCTGAATAATATTCCATTGTATTTATGTACCACTTTTCTTATCCATTCTTCTGTTGATAGATACTAAGGTTGTTTCCACCATAATGGCTAGTGTGCATAATCTTGCAATGGAGATTGGTGTACAGATAGCTGTTTGAGTCCCCACTTTCAATTCTTTTGAGTATATACCTAAGAGTGGTATTGATGGGTCATATAGTAATTCTATGTTTAACTTTTTGAGGAAACACCAAATTGTTTTCCACAGTGGTTGCACCATTTTATAATCTTACGAATAAAAGATGAGGGTTTCAATTTCTCCATATCCTTACCAATACTTACTGTTTTCCGTTTTTCTGATAATAGACATCCTAGTGGGTGTAAAGTGATATGCCATTGTGGTTTTGATTTGTATTTCCATAAAAATTACTAATGATATTGAGAATATTTTTCATTTGTTTGTTGGCCATTTGTATATATTCTTTGTAAAATGTCTATGCAAATCCTTTGCTTATTTTTAATTGGGTTGTCTTTTTGTTGTTGAGTTGTTGAAGTTCTTTATATATTCTGGATGATAATAAACCAGTATCAGATATATGGTTATCAAATATTTTCTCCCATTCTGTAGGTTGTCTCTTCACTTTCTTGGTGCAGTGTTTTGATGCATAAAAGTTCTTCATTTTAATGAAGTCCATTTTATCTACTTCGTCATTAGTTGCTTGTGCTTTTGGTGTCATATCTAAGAATCCATTATCAAAATCTAGGTCCTGAAGCATTACGCTTATGTTTTCTTCTAAGAATTTCATGGTTTTAGTTCTTATATTTGGATCATTGATCTATGTTGAATTAATTTTCATGTATGGTGTGATGAATGGGTCCAACTTCATTATTTTCATTGTAGACCCAGTAGTCCTAGCACTATTCATTAAGAAGACTATTCTTTCCCCATTGAATGGACAAAGTATCCTTATCAAAAATCAATTGACCAAAGATGTATGTATGAGTTTGTTTCTCAATTCCATTCCATTAGTCTATATTTCTATCTGTATACCAGTACCAAACTTTTTGATTATTGTAGTACATTTTGAAATTGGAAATTATGAATTATCTTACTTTGTTCTTTATCAAGATTGTTTTGGCTGATAGGTGCTATTATAGATGGGATTGATTTCTTTATTTCCTTTTCAGAATGTTCATTGCTAATGTATAGAAACACAGCAGAATTTTGTGTGGTGTTCTTGTATCTGGCCACTTTGCTAAACTAGTTTATTATCTCTAATAGTTTTATTGTGGAATCTTTGCGATTTTCTATATAAGGATCATGTCATCTCCGAATTAAGATTGTTATACTTCTTCCTTTCTTATTTGGATGCATTTTTTGTTTTTCTTGCCTAATTTCTCTGGCTAGAATGCCCAGTTCAATATAGAATAACAGCGGTGAAAGTGTGCAATTTTGTCTTGTTCTTGATCTTAGGGGGAAAGCTTTCAGTCTTTCACCATTGAGTATGATGTTAGCTATGGGTTTTTGATAAATGCTCTTTATCATATTGAGGAATTTCCCTTCTATTCCTAGTTTGCTGAGTACTTTTATCATGAAAGGGTGTTGGATTTTGTCAAATGCTATTTCTGTGCCAATCAAGATGATTATATGGTTCTTTTTCTTAATTCTACTCTTGTGGTTTATTACATTGATTTGTTCTCTTATGTTGATCCATCTTTTCATTCCTGGGGTATTATCACATAGTCATGGTATGTAATCCTTTTAATATGATTTTGGGCTTGGTTTGCTAGCATTTTTTGAGGATTTTTGCATGTATTTTCATAAAGAATATTGGTCTGTAGTTTTCTTTCCTTGTGGTGTCTTTATCTGGCTTTTTAAAATCAGGATAATGCTGGCCTTATAGAATGAGTTAGGAAGTGTTCCCTCCTATTCTATTTTTGGAAGGGTATGAGCAGGACTGGTATTAATTCTTCTTTTATATTTGGAATAACCCACCAGTGAGGTCATGTCATCCTGCACATTTCTATGTTAGGAAGTTTTTGATAACTGATTCAATCTTTTCACTTATTATAGGTGTTGATATTTTCTATTTCTTCTTGAATCAATTTAGGCGGTTTATGGTTTCTAAGAATTTGTTCATTATATCTATGCTATCTAATTATTTTTGATACATTTGTCTTTTTAATCATGCAGGACATATAAAAAGTAGCCTTACCTCACTAACAAAACTAACCATTATATTTACTTATGAAATTACCTTTATTGGAGATCTTTTCTTCTTCATATGTTTCCAAGTTACTGTCTACTGTCCTTTCATTTTACCTGAAAGAAGCCCTTAAGCATTTCTTACAGGGCAAGTTGTGTAGTAACAAACTCCTTCAGCTTTAGTTTATCTAGGAATGTCTTAATTTTGCCCTCATTTTTTGAAGGACAATTTTGCCAGATATAGAATTCTTGGCACTTTCAGTACTTCAAATATATCATCCACTACCTTCTGGCCTCCTTGGTTTATGAGGAGAAATCAGCACTTAATCTTATTGAAGATTCCTTTTATGTAATGATTCACTCCTCTCTTTCTGCTTTCTAGATGGGTTCCCTAACTTTGGTTTTTGAGAGTTTGGTAATAATGTGTCATATTGTTAGCCTCTGTGAGTTTATACTACTTTGAATTCATTGAACTTTTTGGATAGGTATAGTCATACATTTCATCAAATTTAGAAGTTTAGGAATTATCTGTTCAAATATTCTATCTCTTTCTGTTTTTCTTGTCTTTCTGGGACTCCCATAATTTGTATATTGATCCACATGATGGTTTCCTACAATTCCTCTAAGCTCGGTCCATTCTTGTTCATTATTTTTTCTTTTTGCCCCTCAGGTTCAATGATTTCAATTGCTCTGTCTTCAAGTTCACTGATTCTTTCTTCCACCAGCTCAAACTGCTATTGAACCCCTCCATTAAATTTCTCATTTCAGTTATTGCTGTTTTCAGCTTCGGTATGTGTTTGTTTCTGTTTTAAAATTTCTATCTCTTTATTGAAATTTTTGTTTCGTTCCTGTATAATTTTTCTGATTTTCTTTAGTTCTTTTTTGTAATTAGCTTTAGCTCTTTGAGCATATTTAATACTGTAGTTTTACAGTCTTTGTCTAGTAAGTCTATTATCTGTGCTTCCTCAGTTTGTTCACTTTAGTTTGTTCTTTTTTATGACCTGTCCTTTCCTACTTCTTTTTAACTGTGGTGATTTTTTGATGAGATGGGGAGACATCTGACTATTATAATGTGGTAACTCTGGAAATCGGATTCTTCACCTTCCCTATGGTTGCCCCCTCATTTTTAAAATAGTTTAAGACTGTAGTCTTCTGTTTATTTAGTGACTTCCCCTAACTATTTTTGTGACCACTAGCTTTGTGGACGCTATAGACAGTTTTTCCTGTTTCTTAGCTTGTCTTCTATTAGCGTTTTGACAGATATTTCCTTGAATGCCAGGGACAATACAAAACAAAACAAACAAAAATACATATTCCAGTCTTTGCAAATTGACTCTACGCTGGTGCCCTCCTTCTGCACTTTTCCAAGCTTGTACTGATTCTAGGGATAAGTTTGAGGTGAACACATAGGGTCTTCTATGTTTGTGCATCTTGCCCTGATCATATATGTGGATTTCTCAATTTCCTCTTATACAGAGTACTATTGAAAGTCTTAATTTTCACCACTGTTATAAAAAGATCAGACTTCCTGTCTTGGAGTGCTGATTGTTGACACTTCAACTCTAGGCTCTCTCTCTGGGACTTCCAGCTGCTGTGCTTTAACACCAGGCTTGAAGTGCTGGCTCTCTGGAGTGCTGGCTCCCACTCTGGGAGTGCTGGCTACTGTAGCCACGTGAAGATGGCTATGCTGAGCTGGCGAGATTTTGGGACACAGCCAGGTGGAAAACCAAGGCTTATCTATCATATATATGCCACCTTTTTCTTGATTTAGCATTCTCTTAGATGCTGTGACCCTTTGACTGATTTCCAGAGTTCTAAGACCATTGATTCCATCAGTCTCTACTTGTTCTTTTAGTGGTTTTATTGTGGGGGAATAGGAGCATGTAGCTTCTTCTGCAACCATCTGGTTCTGCCTTTCCTGGAATTATATCTTAACAGTTAATTTTCTCTGCAATTTGAAGATTGTGTTTCACTGACTTTGACTTATTATTGCTAATGTTTGCTCTCAGTCTGACTATTCTTTTCTTTGAGTAATCAATTTCTCTCTGCTAATTTATCATATTTTACTTTTGTTTTGCTTTCTGTAATTTCACTATATCTAATTTCATTTAGGATTTTTTGTATTTTTATCATTCTGTAGAGGCATATCTATCTATGACATTATCTTTTTTCCTGTTATCTTGTCCTTAGTTGGTCTCATTTCACTTTCTCAAAATCTTTTTAGGACATTCCCTAAATCTATTGATTTTCTCCTCCATGTTGCTTAACTTCTCTTTAACATTTTCATTGCTTTACTTCTGTGTAGTTTTCTAAATAATGTCTTCAGAATCATTTAAGTTTCTCATTAGAGGTCTTGAGCTGTTTTACTCCTCTATTTATTTATAGAATTGCCTTTTTAAATAAAATATGCCAGTTATGTTTTCTTGTTAGCTGTTCTTGTCTTTTACCTCTTAAAAGTTTGAATATATTTTTTAGTCGTGTTCAAAATGTTTTCCTGTATCTATTTTATAAAAAATGAGTCTGTAATTTCTGTCTCCTGATTCTCTTCTATGGTGGTAAGTTTCCTCTTGTGTGTTTTAGTTTTCCATTATATTGTTAACTTTACTGGGGGTTGTTTTCCATGGGGTTTCTAGATGCTCTTTTACATAATTCTGTGGTTGCTTCTGTTATGTACCTATGAGTTTCACTGATGCCGGATTCAGGTATTTTATTATATTTATTTTTTGTTATTAAAATTCAATTGAGGGTTTTGCATTGCATGAATAATGCAAATTCTGAATTGATATCTGCAGATGATTCGAGTTCATGAACTCAATTTTCCACACACTACCAAGTAAACATGCTTGCCTTAATGGCTCATCTCCTGCTAACTTATTTTAACTCCCTCTTCAGAACATTGTAACCCTTCCTGAATTCTGACATTTTCTTTACAAGAGACCTCAAATTTTAGCCCCCATGAGCATCGGTCTGCAATCTGAATCAATGATCTTGTGTCATAGTGAGACCTCAACTTGTAGATGTGTGTGTGAGTACACACAATATCTCCAATATTCTGGTGGATAATTTGCCTTAAATTCCACTTACTACTCTAGTTTTGGAGCCCTGGTGATGCAGTAGTTAAGAACTTGGCTGCTAACCAAAAGTTCGGCAGTTCAAATCCACCTGCCACTCCTTAGAAACCCTATGAAGCAGTTCTACTCTGTCCTGTTGAGTCACTATGAGTCAGACTGACTTGATGGAAATGGGTTTTTTTGGACTCTAGTTTTGAGTTCTCTATTCATTTCTTTCTTCTTTCTTTTTTTTATGTTCCATGTATAGTGTGTCTTTTTTTTTTTTGTATTTTTGGTGAAAATCTACACAGTAAATTAGACTTTTCTTTAACAATTTCCATATATATTGTTCAGTGTCATTGGCTACATTTTTCACAATGTGTCAGCATTCTCATTGTCTCCTTTCTGGTTGTTCTGTTTCCATTAATCTAGCTTCTCTGGCCCCCCATCAACTCATCTTTGCGTTAGAATAAATATTGAACTTTTTTTCTCATATAGATGATTATTTAAAAGGAACATAGTACTCATGGGTGATAGTCTTTGTTCTATGAGCTGTGATGGTTAAGGTTGTGTGTCAACTTGGCAGGGCCATGATTCTCAGTGGTTTGGCAGTTATGTAATGAAGTAGTTTGACAGGTAACTAATGATGTAGTTATTCTCAATTTTTTCATATAGTGTAATCACCTCCATGATGTGATCTGATGTGATCTGCCAATCAGTTGTAAAGGGAGTTTCCTTGGGGGAAACTGGCAAAGCTCGCTGGCTTTTGCTTCTTATGGATTCTGCATCTGGTTTATCATCATCTGACCTCCAGTTCTTAGTACTTGAGCCAGTGGCCTGCTGTGTTGTCTGCTGATCTTGGGATTCCTCAGCCTCCACAGCCTGTGAACAAGCTGACTGTCATCTGACCTGCTGATCTTGAGTTTGTCAGACCCTGCAGCTAAGTGAGTCAGCTGTCTCTAGCCTGATGCCTACCCACGGACTTGGGACTTGTCAGGCTCTACAACTGCATAAGTCATTTCCTTGAGATAAATCTCTGTGTTTCTGTCTTTGTCTGTCTGTCTCCGTCTATATGTTGTTGTTGTTAGCTTCAAGGCAGTTCCGACTCATAGTGACCCCATGTACTACCGAACGAAACACTGCCTGGTCCTGTGCCATGCTCAAAATCATTGTTATGCTTGAGCCCATTGTTGCAGCTATTGTGTCAATCCATCTCATTGAGGGTCTTCCTGTTTCTCACAGACCCTCTACTTTACCAAGCATGATGTCCTTCTCCAGGGACTGATCCCTCCTGACAACATGACCAAAATATGTAAGATGTAGTCTTACCATTCTTGCTTCTAAGGAGCATCCTGGCTGTATTTCTTCCAAGACAGATTGTTTTGTTCTTTTGGCAGTCCGTGATATATTCAATATTCTTCACCAACACCACAATTCAAAGGCATCAATTCTTCTTCAATCTTCCTTATTCATTGTCCAGCTTTCACATGCATATGATGCAATTGAAATTACCATGGCTTGGGTGAGGTGCGCCTTACTCTTCAACGTGACACCTTTGCTTTCAACACTTTAAAGAGGTCTTTTGCAGCAGATTTGCCCAGTGCAATGCATCTTTTGGTTTCTTGCCTGCTGCTTCCATGGGCGTTGATTGTTGATCCAAGTAAAATGAAATCCTTGACAACTTTGATATTTTTCTCCGTTTTTCATAGTGTTGCTTATTGGTCCAGTTATGAGGATTTTTGTTTTCTTTTTGTTGAGGTGTAATCCATACTGAAGGCTGTGGTCTTTGATCTTCATCAGAGAGTGCTTCAAGTCCTCTTCACTTTTAGCAAGCGAAGTTGTGTCGCCTGCATAACGCAGGTTGTTAATGATTCTTCCTCCAATTCTGTTGCCTTGTTCTTCTTCATAGAGTCCAGCTTCTTGGATTATTTGCTCAGTGTACAGATTGTATAGGTATGGTGAAAGGGTACAAACCTGACACACATCTTTCCTGACTTTAAACCACACAGTATCCCCTTGTTCTGTCCAAACAACTGCTTCTTGACCTATGTACAGGTTTCTCACGAGCACGATGTACAAAGTATGAATCTAGGAAAATTGGAAATAGTCAAAAATGAAATGGAATGCATAGACATTGATATTCTATGCATTAGTGAGCTGAAATGGACTGGTATTGGCCATTTTGGATTGTACAATCATATGGTCTACTATGGCAGGAATGACAACTTGTAGATGAACGGCAATGCATTCATTGTCAAAAAGAACATTTCAAGATCTATCCTGAAGTACAATGTTGTCAGTGATAGGATAATATCCGTACACCTACCACAAAAACCAGTTAACACGACTACTATTCAAATTTACGCACCAACCACTAAGGCCAAAGATGAAGAAATTGAAGATTTTTACCAGCCTGTTTATCTTTAGCAGTACAAATATATACCACTTTGAAAGCTCTCAGATCAATATTTAAAGCAACTTCTTTTTTTTTCTTTTCTTATTGTACTTTAGATGAAGGTTTACAGAACAAATAGTTTCTCATTAAACAGTACACATATTGTTTTATGACACTGGTTAACAACCCCATGACATTTCAACACTCCCCCTTCTCGACCTTGGGTTTTCTATTACCAGCTTTCCTGTCCCCTCCTGCCTTCTAGGACTTGTCTCTGGGCTGTTGTGCCCCATTAATCTTGTTTTGTTTTATGCGCCTGTCTGATCTTTGGCTGAAGGGTGAACCTCGGGGATGAGTTCATTACTGAGCTAAAAGGGTGTCCGGAGGCCATACTTTCAGGGTTTCTCCATTCTCTGTTAGGCCAGAGAGTCTAGTCTTTTGTGAGTTAGAATTTTGTTCTACATTTTTCTCCATCTCTGTCCAGGATGCTCTGTTGTGATCCCTGTCAGAGCAGTTGGTGATGGTAGCTGGGCAACATCTAGTTGTATTGACTCAGTCTGGTGGGGCCGTGGTTATTGTGGTCCATTAGTTCTTTGGACTAATCTTTCCCTTTTGTCTTGTTTTATTCATTCTCCCTTGCTCCTGAAGGGTGAGACCAGTGGAGTATCTTAGATGGCTGCTCACAGGCTTTTAAGACCCCAGACACTACTCACCAAGGTAAAAAGTAGAATATTTTCTTTATTAACTGTGTTATGCCAATTGAGCTAGATGTTCCCTGAGACCATGGTCCCCACAGCCCTCTGCCCAGCAATTCAGTCCTTCAGGGAGTTTGGATATGTCTATGGAACTTCCATGACCTTGCCTTGTACAAGTTGTGCTGGTTTCCCCAGTATTGTGTACAGTCTTATCCTTCACCAAAGTTACCACTTATCTCTTGTCTATTTAATGTTCTCCTGCACCACTCCCCTCCCTCGTAACCATCAAAGATTGTTTCTTTTTTGTGTAAATCTTTTCATGGGTTTTTACAGTAGGGGTCTCATACAATATTTGTCCTTTTGTGATTGGCTTACTTCACTCAGCATTTGCCCTCCAGATTCATCCATGTTATGAGATGATTCGAAGGTTCATCATTGTTCTTTATTGTTTCGTAACACTCAATTGTGTGTATGTACCATAGTTTATCCATTCATCTGTTGATTAGCATCTAGGTTGTTTCTATCTTTTTGCTATTGTAAACAATGCTGCGATGAACATGGGTGTGCATATGTCTATTCGTGTGACGGCTCTTATTTCTCTAGGATATATTCCTAGGAGTGGGATTGCTGGATCGTATGGTATTTCTATTTCTAGTTTTCTAAGGAAGCGCCCTATCATTTTCCAAAATAGTTGTATCAGTTTGGATTCCCACCAGCAGTGCATAAGAATTCTGATCTTCCCGCAGCCTCTCCAACATTTGTTATATCGAGTTTTTTTGATTCGTACCAGTAATGCCTGGGTGAGATGGTATCTCATTGTGTTTTTTTTATATTCTACTTTAGGTGAAGGTTTACAGAACAAATGGTTTCTCATTAAACAGTCAGTACACATATTGTTTTATGACATTGGTTAACAGTCCCATGACATGTCAACCCTCTCCCTTCTCAAACTTTTTTTTTTTTTGGTGAAAATATACATACCCAAAGATACACCGTTTCAAAAATTTCTACATGCACAGTTCAGTGACATCAGTTACGTTCTTCCAGTTGTGCTGCTATTCTCACTTTAGATGAAGGTTTACAGAACAAAATAGTTTCTCATTAAACAGTTAGTACACATGTTGCTCTATGACAATGGTTAACAACCCCACTAGATATCAACTCCGTCCTTATTCAAGCCTTGGGTTCCCTATCACCAGCTTTCCTGTCCCCTTCTGCCTTCTAGTCCTTGTCCTTGGACTGCTGTGCCTCATTAGTCCTATATGGTTTTATGGGGCTGTCCACTCCCCATCTGAACAGTGAAGGTCGGAAGTGACTTCACCACTGAGCTAAAAGTGTGTCTGGGGGCCATACTCTCGGGGTTTCTCCAGTCTCTTTCAGGCCAGTAAATATGGTCTCTTTTTTGTGTGTTAGAATTTTGTTCTACATCCTTCTACAGCTCTTTCCAGAACCCTCTGTTGTGATCCCGGTCAGAGCAGTCAGTGGTTGTAGCCGGGCACCATCTAGCTTTACTGGACTCAGTCTGGTGGAGGCCTTGGTAGCTGTGGTCCATTAGTCCTTTGGCTAATCTTTTCCTTGTGTCTTGTTCTCTTCATTCTCCCTTGCTCCTGAAGGGTTGAGACCAGTGGAGTATCTTAGATGGCTGCTCACAGGCTTTTAAGACCCCAGACACTACTTATCAAGGTAGAATGTAGAACATTGTTTTTATAAACTGTGTTATGCCAATTGAGCTAGATGTTCCCTGAGACCATGGTCCCCACAGCCCTCTGCCCAGCAATTCAGTCCCTC
>NW_004444285.1:728188-741327 GCF_000243295.1 Trichechus manatus latirostris | reverse complement strand
GACTGAGTCCAGTACAGTGAGATGGTGCCCGGCTACCACCACTGACTGCACTGACCAGGATCACAACAGAGGGTTCTGGACAGAGCTGGAGAAGGATGTAGAGCAAAATTCTAACTCACAAGATAAAGATCAGATTTACTGGCGTAAAGGAGAGTGGAGAAACCCCGAGAGTATGGCCTCCAGACAACCTTTTAGCTCAGTGGTGAAGTCATCTCCGAGGTTCACCATTCAACCTGGGAATGGACAGCCCCATAAAACCAAATGGGACTAATGAGGTACAGCAGTCCAGAGACAAGGGTCAGAAGGCAGAAGGGACAAGGAAGCTGGTGATAGGGAACCCAGGGTTGAGTGAGGATAGTGTTGATGTGTTGTGGGGTTGTTGGCCGTTGTTGTGGGGCAACATATGTGCTAACTGTTGGTTGGGAGGCTATTTTGTTCTTTGGGCCTTCATCTAGCGTGAGAGTGGCAGCACAATTGGATTGGTGTGGTCGATGTCACTGAACTGTGCATGTGGAGGTTTTTGGGATGGTGTTTCTTTGGCTGTGTGTGCTTTCACCAAGAAAAAGAAGTCGAGAGGGGAGAGGGTTGACATGTTGTGGGGTTGTTGACCAGTGTCATGGAACAATGTGTGTGCTGCTGTTTCGTGGGAAAGTTTTTGTTCTGTGGGCCTTCACCTGAAGTACAATTAAAAAAAAAAAGATTCTGCTTACTTATTTTAGAACAGGGAAAATTTATCTTATAATTAAACATATTCCACTGTTTGACAACTTTAATATTTTTATTTATGTTGAGATGAAAATATCTTCCTAGGTATTATATTCATTAGTTTAAGATTAATTTGATTCACCAGTTCTAATGAAGAGCCTCTTATGGATGAATCTGATGCATTTGGAATATCAGAACTAGGAAGATACTCTGTCTAGAATCTACTTGTGGTAAGTGTAAGGGGGTGGAAAATGAAATTCACAAGCATTAAGAATATCAAATTGATTCAAGGATAGTTGTAACTTGGTCACTGTTCTGTATCGAATTTTAAAGGACACTTATGTATACATAACTGTCATGATAATAAAATTCCTTAAACGGAATCAATACAAATATTTTAAATGTTGAATATTCTTTATATAAAATAGAATATAAATATTTAAATTTTTCATTCCCATTATCATGAAAAGCTATGAATGTCTCTAGCTGAAACTGAAAGTCCCCATTGGCTTGTCAAGGCGATTTTATTACCAAAGCCCTGACGATGAAGGAGCACAGAGAGAGATACTGAGAGAGAGAGATATTACGGGCACTGGAATAAGAAATTGAATAGTTAAGATTGTTTCCCTGCTACAGAAAATTTAAAGGAATTGGATAAAATATAACCAGAGTGGGAAGAAGTCTAAGTGTGACTGTGTCTCTCTAAAAATGCATCATTATCTCTGGTATGGTGGACTATTTTTGAAAATCTACTTTGAAATAAAAGGAAATAACCTACAATATTTTTATTTCTGTAAATATGCAGGCACATCATTTCAAAATAATCACATAGTTCTAAAAGTTTTATGACTGTTGAATGTTTTATAATGAAAAATAATACTCCCCTTTTACATTCCTTGCCAGTTCCCTGTTCCAGTCCTGAGAGAAGCCACTTATTTTTTTGTTATTTACATCCATATTTCTAAATAATATGCTGACACTGTCATCTATATAGGGGCCCTTGTAGTGCAGTGGTTAAGAGCTCAGGCTGTTAACCAAAAGGTTGACAGTTCAAATCCACCAGCTGCTCCTTGGAAACCCTATGGAGCTGTTCTACTCTGTCCTGTTGGGTTGCTATGAGTCGGAATCAACTCGACGGCAACAGGTATGAATTTTTTTTGGCCATAAATATTGAACTTTCTGTTAGGATAAAATGTCTAAAGCAATTTAAGGGGTACTGGTGGCACAGTGATTAGGAGTTTGGCTGCTAACCATAAGGTCAGCAGCTCGAATCCACCAGCCGCTACTTGGAAACCCTATGGGACAGTTTTACTCTGTCCTATAGGATCGTTATAAGTTGGAATCTACTCAACGGCAATGGATTTGATTTTGGTTTTTATTAGGATAATTATTACTTTCAACTTTGGGAGTGATGTGTATTTTATTAACTTCATTGTGGTGGTGATTTCACCAGGTGTTTAGTATGTCAAATTTTGTCAAACTGTGCACTTTAAATATGTGCAATTTATTGTACATCATTAAACCTCAACGAAGGTGTTACAAAGACAATAGAATTAATAGAATAGAATATTAAAATGCTTGATTAATTCAAAATAAGGCAGGGAAGGAGAAACAAAAGAATATATATTAGAGATGACAAATACAAACAAATATCAAGATAGTAGAGTTTAGCCTAACTTCACAGAAATGACATAAATGAAAATGGACTAAACGCTCCAATTAAAAGACAGAGATTATCATATTAGATAAAGAAGCAAGAGCCTTATTTTGCTTATAATAATATTTAAGTATCTAGGCAGAGACAGGTTGAAATTAAAAGACTGCAAACACCAAGCAAAAAGAAGTTGCTATGACTATAGTAATATCAAATAAAACAGACAACACAGCAAAGTGTATTCTGAGAAATAAAGAGCTTAATTATAATCATAAAGAGGTCAAATCATCAAGAAAACATAATAATAGAGCTTAAAATACATCAAACAGACTTTCAGTTTCTCTCCATCAAGTAAAGAGCTTGGAAGACATATCTCATATCCTTACAAGAAGAAAAAGTGAAAGGTTAAAAATCAGCAACTCTTCATAGATTTAACAGAGATTTAAGGTCACAGAACTGCTGCCCCCCAAACTGGAGAGGCAGGATAATACAGAGAATCACTGATTACTATACTATTTGAAAGTGGACTTAGATTATTTACTAATGTACATTGCAAATTCTAGGGTAACCACTAAAACATTTTTTATAAAAGTATAATTGATATGCTAAGAGAGGAAGAAAATGGAATCATACATAATGCCCAAATTAAGAGCAGAGTAGGCAGAAAAAAGAAAAATAAACAAAGACCAAGAGCAATAAATAGAAAACAGACACAAATATGGTAGATATTAATTCAACTATATCATAAATGACTTTAAATGTAAATGGTCTAAATATACCAAATAAAAGACAAAGTATTTGAGTAGATAAAAGAAACAAGAACCAATTATAAATTGCCTACAAAAAACCCACTTTAAATATAAAGACTCGTATCCCATTGCTGTCCAGTCGATTCCAACTAATAGGGACCTCATAGGATAGAGAAGAACTGCCCTTTAGGAAAGGGACTGCCACAACCTTCACCCACGGAGAGCCTGGTAGGTTCAAACCGCCAAACTTTCCATTAGCAGCTGAGTACTTAACCACTGCACCACCAGGGCTTCTTAAATATAAAGACACAGACAGATTAAAAGTAAAAGGATGGAGAAAGATATACTATGCTAACACTAATCAAAAGAGACCTGAAGTAGCTATATCAATTTCAGGCAAAACAGATTTCAGAGCAAGGAAAATTATCAGGGATAAAGAAAGGCATTACATAATGGTAAAGGGGTCAATTCTCCAAAAAGACATATCAATCCTGAATGTGAATGCATCTAACAACAGAGCATCAAAATATGTGAGGCAAAAATTGATGGAATTGCAAGGAGAAATAGACAAATCCACTGTTATGGTTAGAGACTTCAACACCCCTATATCACTAATAAACAGATCTAGCAGGCAGAATAGTAGTACGGATGTAGTTGAACTGAACATCATCATTAATCAACTGGAAATAATGGACATGTATAAGATACTTTATCAAAAAAAAGGTAGAATACACATTCTTTCAAGCTCACATGAAATATTCACCAAGATAGACCACATCCTGGGACATAAAACACACCTTAACAAATTTAAAAGAATAGAAAATATGGTCTCAGAGCACAATAGAATTAAACTAGAAATCAATAATGAAAAGATAGTGAGAAAATTCCAAAGTATTTGGAGATTAAAGAACACACTTCTAAATAATACATGGGTCAAAGAAAAAATCTCAAGAGAAATTAAAAAATATTTTTTACTCTGTGAAAATGAAAATACAACTTATCAAAATCTGTGGGTTGCAGGAACAGCAGTGCTTAGAGGGAAATTTATAGCATTAAATTCATACATTACAAAAGAAAAAAATATATAAAATAAAAAAATCTTAGGAAAACAAAATAAATAAAGAAGGGCAAATTAAACTGAAAGTAAGCAGGAGAGTAGCCAAGATAGAGACTTAGTCAGACACACCACACCATCCCTTTACAGCAGAGACCCAAAAAACCAAGTGAAACAGATGGAGATGACAATACTGGAACGCTGAACATCAAAAGGAAGGATAAAGTATTGACTTGAACACCAACTGGAAGGAGAAATTGAACAAATGCAGCCAACGAGGAGTGACATGGAGCAGAGGAACTCTGCCAGCCATCCTGATTCAGCGTGGCCATTTTGAGACAAAGCTAGTGGCGATCCTGGATGAGGAGCACAGGAAGGCAACTTCACAGCATTCCCAATAAGAAACAGAGAAACTGAATAGACACACCTGGAGGGAAGCAAGGTGAGTGGAATAAAATCTGGATCTAAGCAGGGAAAGCACAGGAAGGAGGGTAAGAGTTCCAGCGATCCTGGTGCCCACAGAGTAAGGAGGGAGCTAGGATCCAGAGGCAGGTTTACTCAAGAGCGGCTGTTGCTGGCCATTAGGGTGGGTGGCACGCACCAAGCAATAGATTCCCCACCTGACCAGAGTACAGGCACCTCCCACCTTGCACCTGAGTGGGGCCAGGTCACGATAGCTGACTGCAGCCAATGGGAAGTGCCCAGATAATTTCACCTTTCACCTGAGGAACATTGTTCCCCTTCACCTCACTCCTGGTGACTAGAGACACAGATCTCACTATACCCCCAGCCCGATCCACTGGGGACTGCAGTTCCAGCCCCCTATTTTTACCCCCTACCCAGCCCATCTGACATTCCCCCTTGCCACCCCCCAAGTGACTGAGGCCATGGTGCCCACATCCACCTGGACCCCGACAATCACCCCACCACTCGCCCCCCCCAAGAGGCATGGGACCACTCTGGTGACACCTCCCCCTGTCCTACCCCCATCCCACAGCCAGCTACCCACACCCACCCAGTTACATACTACCCCCCTGAGTGGCACATGACCACCCAGTGACCCCACCCATCTGACCTTGACTCCTGCTCTGTGACCTGCCCCCCCGTGGCCCGGACCACTCTGGTGAAAGCACAACCCAGTCCAGTGACCCACCCTTCCAAATGGTGAGGGGCCACTTTTGCAACATCAACCCTGCCTGATGACTTGCTACGTCCTGGAAGTGCAAGAGCACTCCAATTCCCCAGTGAACAGCAAAAGGAAAGCATGCTCCTGTATGCCTGCTTTCATGACACACCCACCACATTTACCGCACCACCCACTTGATGAGGACCATCTCCTGCTTCCACGCCACTGAACCGATGACAGAGAGTGGCCAGTGCCTACTCAACTTGCCCTCAGCCACCTCACATGAACAGTGAATAGAGACCCACGCTCACACTACCAGTTGCTGACTCACCCACCCGGAGACAGGTAGTAAGAGCTCCAGCGCTGCCAGACTACTGACCAGCGTAGTGTGCCCTCACCACCCACCCAGATATATCAAAACAAAACAAAAAATCAGGATAAAGCAAACAGACAAGAAATAAAATGACAACTTAATGCTTTGGAGACAACAAGCAATATCAAATCACATAAAAAAGCAGAACAAGATGGCTCAAACAAGCAACCAAAATAAAGGGCCAGAAAAACTTCCTGGGGAAAATATGGTAATGTAACTGCCTGTCTTAGTTACCTAGTGCTGCTATACCAGAAATACCACAAGTGGATGGCTTTAACAAGGAGAAATTTATTCTCTCACAGTCTAGGAGGCAATAAGTCTGAATTCAGGGTGCCAGCTCCAGGGGAAGGTTTTCTCTGTCTGTCAGCTGTAGGGGAAGGTCCTTGTCATCAATCTTTCCTAGTCGAGGAGCTTCTCAGTGCAGGGACCCCGGGTCCAAAGGCTATGCTATTCTCCTGGCTCTTGTTTCTTGGTGGTATGAGGTCCTACTGTCTCTCTGCTCACTTCTCTCTTTTATATCTTAAAAGAGATTGACTTAAGACACAACCTAATCTTGTAGATTGAATCCTGCCTGATTAACATAACTGATGCTAACCCCACCTCATTAACATCATAGAGGTAGGATTTACAACATGTAGGAAAATCACATCAGATGACAAAATGGTAGAGAATCACACAATACTGGGAATCGTGGACTAGCCAAGTTGACGTATAGTTTTTGTGGGGACACAATTCAGTCCATAACACAACCGAGTAAGGAATTCAAAAGACTTATACATAGAATCCTCAAAGAGATCAAGAAAGAGATAAAGGGAAACAGACAAAATTAAGGAAAACACACATGAAACACTAGAAGTATTCGTGAAAACAATACAAGAACAAAATGACAAAATAAATCAACAATTAAAAACCACACAAAAACAGCAACTAGAAATCCAGAAGATTAACAATAAAATATCATAAACAGAGAACTCGCAAGAAGGACATACAAGTAGAATTGAATCAAAGAAAGAAAGAATCAATGAAATAGAGGACAAAACCCTTAATACTAATGTGACTGAGGAACAATCAGAAAAAAAGAAGACAGCTTAAGAGTTATGTGGGACACTGACAAGAGGAATAAAAATCTAAGCCTGATTGGAATTCCAGAACAGGAGGGGACAAAAGCACAGAGGGAATCTTTGAAAATTTGCTGGCAGAAAACTTCCCTAATATCATGAAAGACAAGAAAATTTCCATCCAAGAATCTAAACAAACCCCATACAGGTTAGACCCCAAAAGAAAGTCACCAAGACATATGATAATCAAACTTTCTAAAACCAAAGATACCACGAGGTCCAATCAAGCTCCATTGTAGTTAAGTGTCTTAATTCAGTTAGGACAGTTCCTCCCACTGTCAAATCCGACTTCCATAAAATAGCAATCACAGCAGTCTTCAAGGATGCTGGGGGTCCCTTCACAAATCTGTTCCTCACTGTTGTGGTAAAAGCTGTATCCTCTGGGCACTTCATGTGTGGGTCTGTGAGTGTAACCTGATAAATCCACTCTAACATGCCCAATTTCCCTAAACCTTTTGATAACTTCTTCTACAGTATACAAAGGCAGGTCTGGTACTTCAACTTGATTTAGTATAGACCACCATGTAATCCATGCTTCAGCAACCCAACCAAATAAACTGTTAGATTTTTTCCTAACTTTTCGAGCTGAAACATTGAATGAAGACTCTATGCTTAGTGGGTCCATATCAATAAACTCAGAGTGATCCATCTGTATGTTACTTGTACCATTATCCTACACCCTTAGTAGCCATTCCCACACATTCTCCAGGTTTCTGTTTGTACATATTGGAAAAATCAAGCAGTTCTTTTGGATTGTAGTGTAACTCCTTCTGGGTCACACTTTGTACTTCACCTTTTGGGGCTCGCTGGAACTTAAGTCTAGTTATAAGTCTAGAAGCCAAAATAGGCAGTGTGGAAATGTTTTGAGAACATTCAGCATTGTCTTGTAAAGCATATGCCTTGGGCGATGCCCCAGACAATGACTCAGGCAAGGACTCTTTAGATGCAGCTCGGTTAATCTCATTAGATGGGAGTGGAGGTGCTACTAATGGTTTTACTGGGGAAGGTGGTTTAGCAGACAAAGATGGAGTAGTCTCTTCAGATGAGAGTGACAGGGCTGGTTCTGTTGGCAGAAGTAATTCAATGGAATTTAGGGGCTCACTGTCTCCAGCTTCCTGATTATCTGTCCATATGCTCCCATCCCAAGTTTCAGGATCCCATTTCTTCCCAATCAATGCCTTCACTTTAACTTCAGACACCTCTAAATGTTGGCAATTGAGTAGGCGTTGTAATTAGCCACACTTACAATAAGACTCTGAGTGTGGTTTGTGGCAATATCAGCTCTGTTACTACAAGAAAAAAGGCTTTCTTTCAAAGCACAAGTGGAAGCTTTGAGGTTGTTTATGTAGCACTTGAGCTTTGACACTGAAGACCTGAGCACATCTCTTTCTTTCTCCAGTTTGTCTGGTGAAAGTAGGACCAACCAACCAGCTTCCTTATACTCCTCATTCTGACAAAATTGTAGAAAGGTATCATACACTCAATCATCCAGAGCCTTGCCTTTCACCAGTACCTGATCTATTGGTTGTGATATTTTGCATATTTGTATTGACACCTCATGCCATGGATTAGCAGTGTCCTTTTTACTACTGGAAGCAGAGTCATCAACATCTTTAAGACTAACCAGACTTGAGAACCATTTTAGAAAACTCATCTTTACAATTTTGTTTTTCTAAAACCACTCTCAGTACCAAATGTCTTAGGCTGGGTTCTCTAGAGAAGCGAAGTCAGTAAAGTATATATGTATATACAGAGAGAGAGAGATTTATATCAAGGAAATGGCTCAAGCAGTTGTAGAGGCTGGAACGTCCCAAATCTATGGGTCAAGATAGAGGCTTCTCCTGATTCACGTAGACACAGGGGCTGGTGAACCCAAGATCTGCAGGTCGGAGAGTAGGGCTCCTGCTCACAGGCTGCAAAGACTGATGAAACCCAAGATCAGCAGGCAAGACCACAGGTAAGCTGCTAGTTCAAGTCCCAAGAACCAGATGTCAGACGAACAGGAGACAGCTGCAGGATCCAGCGTGAGCAAGAAGCCCCCAAGCCTTGCCAGAATGTCCGCTTATATTTGATGTAGGCTACAAACCGAAGGAAATTCCCTTTTAGCTGATTGGCTACTCACAGCAGATCCTATCATGAGGGTGATCACATATCAGATCTCAATAGGGAAGTGATCATAACACTATACGACTGCCAAAACACTGAAAATCATGGCCCAGTCAAGTTGACACACAATTTTAACCATTGCAGGGATTGTAACCTTCATTGTTATCTGTTAGTTACATAAGTTGTCTACAAAAAATAATTATGTTCATTTTGCATTATATTATTCAAGAATACTGTTTTCCAAAAAATTTAAGCCATATATTAAAAATCATTCTCAAAAACAACATCACCACAAACCAAAGATTCTTCAATTCTTAAGAATTCAACAAAGGGAAAAATTCAAAATCATTTATAATACTATATTTTAAAAATAGAAAATTATCTCTCATTAAGAATGATAGCTGCAAGTAGTTTTTTTTTTTTTAATTATGGTCACTAATTAAGTGCTTTATTCTTCAGCGATGGTGTTTTCTGCCTAATAGATCAAAGAGAATTGATGACAAAGAAAAGGAAGTAACTACAGTATGGAGATGATAAATGGGACTGCAGTCCAGGAATTCATCCTGGAGGGGTTTCCTGCTGTCCAGCATCTGGGGAAAGTCCTCTTCCTGGTGCATCTGCGGGCATATCTGGGCTCCATCACAGGAAACATGGTGATAATTACCTTCACCTGGGCTGACCATCCCCTCGAGACGCCAATGTTTGTTTTACTCAGCTATTTCTCTTTCTGCAAATGCTTTTTTATCACTACAGTTGTTCCTAAACTGCTGTCCATCTTTCTTTTAGGAAGGCAAACCATTCCATTTATTGCCTGTGTCATACAAGCCTTTTCCTTTTTATATCTTGGGTCAACAATTGCTTTCTTCAGGGGTGTGATGTTCGTAGACTGGTACCTGGCTACTTGCAATCCTCTGCACTATTCTACCATCACGAACCTGAGGGTTTGTGTCTTATGCTGGGTTCTCTAGAGAAGCAAAACCAGTGATGTATGTATGTATGTATATATATATGTGTATATGTATATGTGTATATACACACATATATATACATACATACAGAGAGAGAGAGAGATATTTATATCAAGGAAGTTGCTCACATGGTTGTAGAGTCTGTAAAGTCTAAAGTCCATGGGTCAAGAATCAGGCTAGAGGTTTCCTCTGACTCATGTAGCTGCAGGGGCTGATGAACTCAATCTCTGCAAGTCAGATGGCAGGCTGATGGCTCACAGGCTGTGAAGGCTGATGAATCCAAGATTGGTAGGTAAGATGGCAGGCTGTTGACTCACATCCCAAGAATGGAAGGCCGGACTAGGAGGAGCTAGATACAGGATCCAAAGCAAGCAAAATCCAGCAAACTCTTCCAGAAAGTCCATATATATATTGGATGCAGTCCACACTCCCAAGAAAACTCCCTTTCAACTGACTGGCTGCTCATAGCAGATCTCACCATGGAGGTGATCACACTGTATCAGATCTCATCATGGAGGTGATTATATCCTCACGTAACTGCCGAGCTACATTGTAACTGCCAAACCACTGAGAATTGTGGCCCAGCCAAGTTGACACACAACCTTAACCATCACAGTTTGTTTCCTTATGGTTTCTTTTGCTATACTTTGTCCTTTATTTTCATCATTGGTCTGGCAATGAAGGTTTCTCAGTTATCCTTCTGTGGCCCCAATGTTATCCCTCATTTCTTCTGTGACATTGGACTCTTAACTCATCTCTCCTGTTCTAACACTCATTCTTTTGAAACATATGTCTTCTTCATTGCAATATTTGTCATTCTGATATCCCTCCTTATAGCCATCATCACATACAGCCACATAGTAGTTACAATTGTGCATCTCCCATCAACCATGGAGCAACAGAAGGCTTTCTGCACCTGCTCATTCTATCACATGATTCTCTCTCTGATGTACAGCAGCTGTGTATTTATCTATTTGAAACCAAAGCAAACCAACAGGCTGGACTCCAACAGAGAGGCTGCTCTTGTGAACACTGTCGTGACCCCACTGCTGAACCCTGTCATCTACACGCTGAGGAACAAGCAAGTCCATCAGGCTCTGAAGGGTACTCTGTCCAGGGTGAAATTGCAGAAATAGGATCACAGAGCTTTGGAGGGTTAAGCTGATTTTCCTGGTCATCTAATTAAATTTTCCGCTATTGCTGGAGTCTCCGTATAGACTCTCCACATATGGTCATCTAGCTTCTGATAATTCTCACTATTCTTTATTTGAAAATGTTAGATAGTTCTTGTTTATATTGAGCTGAAAAATATATTTCTTTATTTTCTACTCATTGCTCTTAGATAAATTCAATTCAAACAATATTCATGGAGAACCTAATATACATAAATCAAATAATATAGTGTCTTTCAGCTAAGAAACAAAAATATTCCCCAATAAGATTTAAAATTACTATTCATTATACAATTTTATGCCTGAATGTCCTGATATGTAATAAAAAATGGATAGAAACCCTTCTTTATATCTTCTTTATTTGTTCAAGGTTTGCACCACATTGTTTTTGAAAATTGCATATTTTCATAATAAAATGGAAAAGTATTGAACGTACCATGGACTTCCAGAAGAACAAACAAGTCAGTCTTTGAAGAAATACGACCAGATGCTCTTTAGAAGTGAGGATGGTGAAACATCGACTTGCTTACTTGGGACACGTCATCAGGAAAGACTAATTACTAGAAAAAGATAATTTGTTTGGTAAAGTAGAAGGTTAGCAAAAATGAGGAAAACTAGCAGTGAGATGGATTGACATAATAGCCGCAACGATGGGCTCAAACATATCAAAGATCATGAAGATTGTGCAGGACTGGACAACATTTCATTCTGTTATATGTAAGATCTACATAAGTTGGAGTCTAATCCAAAGTAATTAACAAATACGGCAACTTCTGTTTATGTAAATAAATCGCAGTAAGCTCACTGAGTTTCTCTCTTTGGGTATATTGTTTTTCGAGATACTAACACGCGTTGCCTTGGAGTCATTTCCGACTCATAGCGACCATATAAGACAGACTAGAACTGCCCCACGGGGTTTCCAAGGCTGTAATCTTTATGGAAGCAGATAGCCACATCTTTCTCCTGCAGACGGCTGGTGGGTTCTAACTGCCAATCTTTTGGTAGCAGCCGAGTGCTTAACCACTGCTTCACTAGGGCTCTTTAGAGATATAAATAGGTCACTGTAACTTCAAGAAGTTAAGATGGACACCTTAACTTTATCTTCTTCCAGCTGCATCAAACTTCATTATTAAAATTACTTCTAACTCTTTCTTGGGGTTAGAATGCAAAGCTTTATTATTTTTTTTTATTGTACTTTAAGTGAAAGTTTACAATTCCAGTTAATGTCTAATACAAAAATTTATACACACATTGTTATGTGACCCTAATTACTCTCCCTATACTGTGACGGCACACTCCTCCTTTCCACTCCAGATTTCCCGTGTCCATTCATCCAGCCCCTGACCCTCTCTGCCTTCTTGTCTTATCTCCAGACAGAAGTTGCCCATTTAGTTTCATGTATCTACTTGAGCTAAGAAGCACACTCTTCACGAGTGTCATTTTATGTCCCATAGTCAGTCTAACCTTTGTCTGAAGAGTTGGCCTTGGGAATAGTTTTAGTTCTGGGTTGACAGAGATCCGGGGGCCATGCTTTCTGGGGATCCTCCAGTCTCAGTCATACCATTGAGTCTGGTCTTTTTACTAGAATTTGAGTTCTGCAGTCCACTTTCCTCCTGCTCCATCAGGGACTCTCTGTTGTGTTCCCTTTCAGGGCGGTCATTGGTGGCAGCCGGGCACCTTCTAGTTCTTCTGGTCTCAGGCTGACGTAGTCTCTAGTTTATGTAGCCCTTTCTGTCTCTTGGGTTAATACTTTCCTTGTGACTTTGGTATTCTTCATTCTCCTTTACTCCAGTTTAGTTGGGACCAATTGATGCATCTTAGATGGCTGCTTGCTAGCTTTTAAGACCGCAGACGCCACTCACCAAAGTGCGATGCAGAACATTTTCTTAATAAACTTTTTTATGATAATTGACCTAGATGTCCCCTGAAACCATGGTCCCCAGACTCCCGCCCCTGCTACTCTGTTCCTCGAAGTGTTGGGTTGTGTTCAGGAAACTTCTTAGCTTTAGTTTAGTCCAGTTGTGCTGACTTTCTCTGTAATGTCTGCTGCCCTTCCCTTCAGCTAAGATAATTCTTGTCTCCTGTCTAGTTAGTGAATAACCCTCTCCCTCCCT
>NW_004444285.1:724654-727860 GCF_000243295.1 Trichechus manatus latirostris | reverse complement strand
TATTTTCCAAGGAGTGGGATTGCTGGATCGTATGGTACTTCTATTTCTAGCTTTTTAAGGAAGTGCCAAATCGATTTCCAAAGTGGTTGTACCATTTTACATTCCCACCAACAATGTATAAGAGTTCCAGTCTCTCCACAACCTCTCCAACATTTTTTATTTTGTGTTTTTTGGATGAATGCTGGCCTTGTTGGGGTGAGATGATATCTCATTGTAGTTTTGATTTGCATTTCTCTAATAGCTGATGATCGTGAGCATTTCTTCATGTGTCTGTTAGCCGCCTAAATGTCTTCTTTGGTAAAGTTCCTGTTCTTATCCTTTGCCCATTTTTTACATTGGGTTATTTGTCTTTTTGTTGTTGAGGTTTTGCAATATTTTGTAGATTTTAGAGATTAGATGCTGATCGGATTTGTCATAGCCAAAAATTTTTTCCCAGTCTGTAGGTTGTCTTTTTACTCTTTTGGTGAACTCTTTAAATGAGCACCAGTGTTTGATTTTTAGGAGTTCCCAGTTATCTAGTTTCTCTTCTGGTGTTTGTGCATTGTTACTTACGGTTTGTATTCTCTTTATGCCATGTATTAGGGCTCCTAGCATTGTCCCTATTTTTTCCTCCATGATCTTTATCGTTTTTGATTTTATATTTAGGTCTTTGAGAATGAAAAGCTTTTTAATCTGTGTCTTTCTTCCCCCTGAAATTGATGTTGCCAAACCCTTGACCCAATAGGTTGCTGCAAGGTAGGTGGTCCCAATATCGAATTTTCTCATCCTTTGTAAGAGACATTCCCTCCAAATGTGAATTTGATGCCAGTGTCTTCCAGGTTAGGCTAAATTCTGGTTGACATTTTATGTTGTAAGAACTAACAGAACTCACCATTATATAAGTTTAAATGAAAAAAGAATGCAGTAATAATAAAACAAATGGACTAAATCAAGTCAGTCATTGTGTTTACAGGTGCAATGAAGAGTGTCTCTCACCTGAAGGCAATTAAACCAAGTGGGAAGTAGGTTCTGCCCACCTCTGACATAGCATGTGTGTTATCTCAATCTATCTGGTTTCTATCTAGGTATTGCATTAAAAAAAAAAATTTCCTATAGTGATTGCAATGACATCTAGGTATGATTCCACCACAAAAAAATCTTTCAATGTAATAATAATTTTCTTAGAAAAAAAGTGTAATTTTTCTTTTCTACTTGTTTTAAGAATTAATTATTTTTAAGGCATAATCCGATTGGGAGGAATTTTAGACTGTCAAAGAGTGCTGGGTGATTTAAATTTTTGTGTCTGAGAATGATGGTGATGGTTAAGATTGTATGTCAACTTGGCTGGGCCATAATTCTCAGTGTTCATATGTGATCACTCCCATAATGGGATCTGCTGTGAGTAGCCCATCAGTTGAAAGGGAGTTTCCTTGGGCGTGTGGCCTGCGTCTGAATACAAGCAGACGTTCTGGCTTTTTGCTCTCACTGGATCCTGCGACTGCCTCCTGTTCATACCACCTCCGGTTCCTGGGACTTGAGCTATCAGCCTATCTGCCAATCTTGGGATTCGTTGATCTTCACAGCCTGTGAATGGGAGCACTGCTCTCCGATCTGCAGATCTTGGATTTACCAGCCCCTGCAGCTACATGAATCAGGAGAAGCCTTGTGGTCTTGCTTGTCAACTGGGATTCGTGGATCTTCACAACCTGTGAGCAAGAGCCTTGCTCTCTGACCTGCTGATCTTGGGTTTGCCAGCCCCTGTGGGTACAAGAATCGGAAGAAACCTCTATTCTGATCCACGGACTTGGGACGTTCCAGCCTCTACAATCGTGTGAGCCGTTTCCTTGATATAAATCTCTCTCTATAAATATTTATATGCTTTACTGATTTTGTTTCTCTAGAGAACCCAGCCTAAGACAATGACTTTTTATAAGGTGTCCTGAGGTTCATAATCTGCCAGGGACAGTAGTGTCTATGTCTCTCCTTTTCCCAAAAAACTGTTGCTGTCTAGTTGATTCTGACTCATAGAGACCTTATAGGACAGAGTAGAATTGCCCCATAGGTTTTCCAGCGAGCCACTTGTGGATTTGAATTGCCGTCCTTTTGATTAGCATCCTGAGCTCTTAACCAATGTGCCACCAGGTGTCTGAACCTAACCTAGAAGTCAAGAAATCCCAAGAGTGCAGACCATGTGCACCTTCATCTCTGGATGTCAGAACTATGACTGCATTCTAGTAAACCTCACAATCAAGCTGAAAAAAAGAACATAAAATCCAAGGGGGAGTGTCAGCCATTCTAGCACTAAGCACAATGACCTTTTAGTGTAGTTCATTTTCTTTCCCCTTATTACTGATACGGACACCAAGACTTAGAATAATCTGTTATTTAACTCAGCAGGATGTGGTCATTCAGAACTGTAATATTTATACTTAATTATTCCCTTAATGTGATATTTAGTTTTGTTTTCATAATGTCAAGAATTAAGGTTAGAGTGTATTCCCTCTTATACATGTTACTCTTGAAAGTCTTTATTTTTGCCACCACTGTTATAACAGGATCAGACTTCCTGCTGGCTGTGACCACTTTACCCCTGGGCTCCCTCTCTGGGACTTCCAGCTGCTGTGCTTTAGCCCCAGCCTCCCTCTCCGGGAGTGCTGGCTACTGTAACCATGAGCAGATGGCTATGTTAAGCTGGGGAGAGTGTGGGACACAGCCAGGTGGAAAACCAAAGCTTACCTACCACATATATGCTGCCTTTTTCTTGATTTAGCATTCTCTTAGATTCTGTGAATCTTTGACTGATTTCCAGAGTTCTAAGACCATTGACTCCATCAGTTTCTGCTTGTTCTTTTTGTGGTTTTGTTGTGGGGAAATGGGAATGTGTAGTTTCTTATGAACCATCTCGTTCTGTCTCTCCTGGAATTATATCTTAACAGTTAATTTTCTCTGCAATTTGAAAATTGTGTTTCACTCACTGACTTTGGCATATTATTTCTAATGTTTGCTCTCAGCCTCACTATTTTTCTTTTTGAGTAATTGATTTCTCTCTCATAATTTATAATATTTTACATTTTGCTTTGATGTTCTGTAATTTCACTATGATATATCTAGTATCAGTTAGGACTTTTTTTTTCTTTTATTGTACTTCAGGTGAAGGCTTACAGAACAAATAGTTTCTCATGAAACAGTAGTACACATATTGTTTTATGATGTTGGTTAACAACCCC
>NW_004444285.1:716037-717176 GCF_000243295.1 Trichechus manatus latirostris | reverse complement strand
AAGGAAAAGAAAACAGACAAACAATTCAAAATGAACAAACGAACAAAAGCCTTGGTATCCCACCAGCGTGGCAGCCCAGACTGGGAAGCAGCTGCACACTTGAATGGAGCCCCGCAGCCCCGCAGGAAAGAGCAAAGATGGTGCTTGGAGCCAGGCACCCGAGCAAAAGGAGGGGGAGGCAGCGAGAGGCAAGCGAGAAACCAAAAGAAGCAGAAAAGAAAAAAAGCAACACCAGCAGCCAACAAATGGCACCCAGAGAGCCGCCCGCCCGGGTGTGCGGAATCCAAGCAGCCAGCGCCCCCCCAGTCAATATACCGCGGCCACAGGAAGCAGAGGGACAAATGAACAAAAACCCCAGGATCCCACCAGCGTGGTAGCCCAGACCGGGAAGCAGCCACACACCCGAATGGAGCCCCCCAGCCCCGCAGGAAGAAGCAAAGATGGTGCTCGGAGCCAGGCACCTGAGCAAAAGTAGGGGGAGGTGGCGAGAGGCAAGTGAGAAATCAAAAGAAGCAGGAAAAAAAAAAAAGCAACACCAGCAGCCAACAAATGGCACCCAGAGAGCCGCCCGCCTGGGTGCGCGGAATCCAAGCAGCTGGCACCCCTGGTCAAGAGACCCCGGCCGCGGGAAGCAGAGGAACAAATGAACAAAAGCCCCGGGATCCCACCAGCGCAGCAGCCCAGACCGGGAAGCAGCCGCACACCCGAATACAGCCCCTCAGCCCCGCAGGAAAGGGCAAAGATGGCTCTCGGAGCCAGGCACCTGAGCAAAAGGAGGGGGAGGCAGCGAGAGGCAAGTGAGAGACCAAAAGAAGCAGAAAAAGAAAAAAAAAAAGGCAACACCAGCAGCCAACAAACAGCACCCAGAGAGCCGCCCACCCAGGCGCGCGGAATCCAAGCAGCTGGCGCCCCCCAGCCAAGAGACCGCAGCCACAGGAGGCAGAGGAGCTCGAGCCGGGGTGAAGAGGGGTGGGGGGTGGGAAATCGCAAACCGAAAACTACCGGCTGTTTTGTCTCCCACTGTACGCTCCGTGAGGCTGCTCTCTTGTACCCACGTTTGCTGGTCTCTGATAGGAGTCCGAGATGGTGGATCCGTGCTGTGTTAGCTGGTAGGGGACCTCTGCATGAATCTCTCCTCG
>NW_004444285.1:698658-714479 GCF_000243295.1 Trichechus manatus latirostris | reverse complement strand
CAGGTCTAGCTGAAGAGGAGTTACTGGGACGGGTTGTTTGTAGGACTCACTACAGCCAGCAGAGCGGGTCGGTAATCAGTGCAAGGCAGGTTCCAGTAGGCTGTGCCTGTGCTGCTTGGTGGTGTGATGTCAAGCACATGGTGCAGGTAGGCAGGATGTAGCATGGAGATTGTTATGAGTGGAGCTAAGATGGATATGGGAGAGAGGAGAGAGGAACAGGAACCAAAAACATACAAACTAACAAAAAAAGAATGCTAGGGGAGTTTGCTGTAGCAATGGAGAGATGAGAGACTATAAAATGGAGAAAACCAGAAAGGGAAAGAGGAAGAAAAGAAAAGAATGAATAAATAAAAATCAGAAAGGTTAAAAAACTGCAGCGTTCCCAGGGCTCCCACCGGTGCAGCTATGAGGTCTGAGGAAGTTGATCTCAGGTGTTGCAGTACAGCCTGGCTAGAAGGCATAGAGGTATACAATGCCAGGTATTCAGGGAACAGAAAGAGAAGGAAGATATAGAGAGACGAGAAACTGAGCAATGAAGAAAGACAAAAAGGGAAAAAGAGGGAAAAGAAAACAACAAATTAAAAAAAGAAGAAAGAACAATAAAAGCCACCTAAAAAACAGAAAACAAAAAAAAACCAACAAAAAAAAGAAATGCCCTCAGGCATCCTCATGCACGTCTGTGCAAGCCAAAGGGAAAGTGTCGTTTCCACGCAGCACCGCCTGGCCAGAAAGGGCTCCCAACTCAAGAAAAGGAAAAGAAAATAAACAAACAATTCAAAACAAACAAACAAACAAAAGCCCTGGCATCCCACCAGCAAGGCAGCCCAGACCCGGAAGCAGCTCCACACTCGAACGGAGCTCCACAGCCCCTCAGGAAGAAGTAAAGATGGTGCAAGGAGCCAGGTATTTGAGCGAAAGGAGGGGGAGGTGGTGAGAGGTAAGGAAGAAATCAAAAGAAGCAGGAACAAAAGGAACACCAGCAGCCAACAAATGGCACTCAGAGAGCCATCTATTGTGGGTTGCTGTTTCTCGGACAAGAGACTGTGTCTGCAGGAAGCAGAGGGGGCTGAGTGTGGGTGAAGAAGGGTAGGGAGTGTGAAAGAATGTATCTGAAATTACCGGAGCTCTGCAGCCCCTCAGGAAGAAGCAAAGATGGCGCACAGAGCCAGGTATTTGAGCGAAAGGAGGGGGAAGTGGTGAGAGGTAAGGAAGAAATCAAAAGAAGCAGAAAAAAGCAACACTAGCAGCCAACAAATGGCACTAAGAGAGCCAGCCCGTTTGGGTGTGTGGATCTAAGCAGCCGGTGATTCCCGGTCAAGAGATTGTGGCCACGGGAAGCAGAGGAGGCCGAGCTGGGGTGAAGAAGTGTGGGGGTGGGAAAGCGTATATAGCAAATTACCGGTTGTTTTGTCTCCCGCTGGATGCTCCATGAGGTTGCTTTTTCGCACCCCCTATTTGCTGGTCTCCGATAGGAGTCCAAGATGGGGGATCCCCACCGCTTTAGCTGGTAGGGGACCTCTGCATGAATCTCTCCTCGCTCTCCATTCTCTGTCAGTTTTCTCACTCCGTTTGGTGCTTGGCTGAGTTCTTTATCTCTTCATTTGATGTTTTAGGGTTTCAGGATTGTTGTATTCTCTGTTTGGCTTAGTTTTTCAGATCTTTGCTGTGGAGGGACAGCGTGGTGCTTCTGCCTAGAGCACCATTTTGCCGGAACTCCTCATTTAGGACTTTTTGTATTTGTATCATTTTGTAGAGGTATATCTATCTATGACATTATCTTTTTGTACTGTTATCTTGTCCCCAGTTGGTCTCATTTTACTTTCTCAAAATCTTATTATACATGCCCTAAATCTACTCATTCTCTGTTCCATGTTGTTTAACTTCTCTTTTACATTTTCATTCTTTATTTCTTATAAGAAATAAACTGTATTTTATTTATTTCTGTATGCAGAGGACACAACCTTGCTTGCTGAAAGTGAAGACGACTTGAAGCACTTACTTATGAAGATCAAAGACCACAGCCTTCAGTATGGATTACACCTCAACATAAAGAAAACAAAAATCCTCACAACTGGTCCAGTAAGTAACATCAAGATAAACTGAGAAAAGATTGAGATTGTCAAGGATTTCATTTTACTTTGATCCACAGTCAACACCCATGGAAGCAGCAGTCGAGAAATCAAAAGACTCATTGCATCGGGCAAATCTGCTGCAAAAGACGTCTTCAAAGTGTTGAAAAGCAAAGATGTCACTTTGAAGACTAAGGTGCACCTGACCCAAGACGTGGTATTTTCAATCACATCATATGCACGTGAAAGCTGTATGATGATAAAGGAAGACTGAAGAAGAATTAATGTCTTTGAATTGCGGCATTGGCAAAGAATATTGAATATACCATGGACTGCCAAAAGAATGAACAAATCTGTCGTGGAAGAAGTACAACCAGAATGCTCCTTAGAAGCAAGGATGACTAGACTACGTCTCACATACTTTGGACATGTTATCAGGAGGGATCAGTCCCTGGAGAAGGACATCATGCTTGGTAAAGTAGAGAGTCAGTGAAAAAGAGGAGGACCCTCAACGAGATGGACTGACACAGTGGCTGCAACAATGGGCTCAGGCATAGCAACTGTTGTGGGAATGGCGCAGGACTGGGCAGTGTTTCGTTCAGTTGTGTGTAGGGTCGATATGAGTTGGAACTGACTCGACGGCATCTAACAACAACAAATCTACTCATTCTCTCCTCCATGTTGCTTAACTTCTCTTTTACATTTTCATTTTTTATTTCTGTATAGTTTTCTAAATGATGTCTTCAGAATAACTTACATCTCTCCTTAGAGAAGTTGAGCTGTTTTACGTATCTATTTATTTCTAGAATTGTTACATACTTATGTAGTTGTAATAAATAGTTATAAATATGCCTGTTATGTTTTCTAGTTTGATGTACTTATGAATTCTATGTCTGTTTTTATCTCATAAAGTTTGAACATATTTTTTAGTTTTATTCAAAATGTTTTCCTATATCTATTTTATGGAAAGTGAGTCTTCCTATAACTTCTGCCATCTGACTCTCTTTTATGGTGGTAGATTTCCTCTTGTGTGTTTTAGTTTTCCCTTATAAGGCGAACTTTATCAGGGGTAGTTTTCCATGGGAATTCTAGATGTCCTTGTTCATAATTCTGTGGTTGCTCCTGTCAAGTATTTATGAGTTTCACTAGTGCTGGATTCGGGGTTTTTGTTTGTTTTTGCTTTTGTTACAATTACAATTAGAAGATTTTACATGCAAATTCTGAACTGATATCTGCACATGAATCAGGTTCATGAACTCAGTTTTTCACACGCTACCAAGTAACATATGCTTGCCTTAATGTCTCATCTCTGGGCTAAGTTATTTCAGCTCCCACTTCAGAATATTGTAGCCTTTCCTAAATTCTGACTTTTTTCCACAGACCTCAACTATAGCCCCTCTTAGCATGGGTCAGTCATCTGGATCAATGTTCTTATGTACTGTTGAGACTCAACATTTCCTCATACACACAACATTTCCTATATTCTGTTGGACAATTTGCCTTTAAATTCCATTTACTACTCTAGTTTTGAGTTCTCTGTTCATTTCTTTCTTTTCTTTTATATTTTGCATATTTTTATTGTATTTTTGATTGACACAGCAAATTAGATTCCCCTTTAACAATTTCTATGCATTTTGTTCAGTGTCATTAGTTACGTTTTTCACAATGTGTCAGCATTCTCATTATTTCCATTCTGGTTGTTCTGTTTCCATTAATCTAGCTTCCCTGTCTCCCTTACCTTCTCATCTTTGCATTAGGGTAAATATTGACCGTTTAATCTCATAAGATATTTATTTAAAAGTACCACAGTACTCATGGGTGATGTTGTTTATTTTATGAGCCAATCTATTATTTGACTGAAAGATGATATCTGGGAAAGCATTTGGTTCCAGATTTAGAGACTATCTGAGGGCAATAGACTCCGGGAATCCTCTAGTCTCTAAGGGTCCAGTAAGTCTGATGTTTAGGGTTTTTCTACATTTTACTCCTATTCTATCCGGGACCATCTATTGTGTCCTTGGTCAGAACAATTGTTAGTGGTAGTTGGACACCATTTGGTTCTTCTGGTCTCAGGATAGATGACACGTTGGTTCGTGTGAATTATTAGTTCTGCAGACTGGTTTCTTCTTTGAGTCTTTGGTTTCCTTCTTTCTCTTTTGCAACAGATGAGTATAGACCAATAGTTTTATGTTAGATGACTGCTTGCAAGCTTTTAATTCTCCAGACATTACTCACCAAACTACGAAGTAAAACAATACCTTTGTGAACTATGTTATGTCAATTGGCCAAGTTGTTCCCTAAGATCTATTGATTTCTTACCATCTTGATTTCAAGCTCAGCTATGAACTTAATTCTTTGTCTTATATTTTATACATGATTTTTATGTTTGAGAAGCATTTTGATTGTCATAAAATATAATACAACATATAGCTTTTTAGGTGAACAATTTAGTCATATCAGTTAGATTAATCATGTTTTTTTAATTCATCAGTTTTTTTCTCAGAATTGATTGGAAAAGTGGTCTTCCCATTTGTAGACATTTAAACTTGATCTTTTCGACACATAGAGAAAACATCAGACAATCTGAGACATGTTCATCCTTACAAGTTCATAGGAATGGATGTATATTCCAGCACACTAACTTCTTCTTGATCCATGATTAGAAAAGAGACTCTCCACATTTTCAATCCATCATATACATATGAAAGCTAGACAATGAATAAGGAAGACTGAAGAAGAATTGATGCCTTTGAAGCATGGTGTTGAGGAAGAATATTGAATATACCATGGATTGCCAGAAGAATGAACAAATCTGTGTTTGGAAGAAGTACAGCCAGAATACTCCATAGAAGCGAGGATGATGAGACTTCATCTTACATACTTTGGACATGTTATCAGGAGGGACCTGACTCTGGAGAAGGACATCATGCTTAGTAAAGCGAGGGTCAGTGAAAAAGAGGAAGACCCTCAATGAGAAGGATTGACAGAGTGGCTGCAACAATGGGCTCAACACAGCAACCACTAAGAGGATGATGCAGGGCCAGGCAGTGTTTCATTTTGTTGTACACAGGGTCTCTATGAGTGAGAACAACAATATATGAAGTTACAAGTGTTATAAAATTATAACTAGTAGTATCTTTAACATGCAGTTATCTCAGGGGATTTGTCTCAAAAAAGTGTTTCAGAATACCAGAGACTAGTGTATTCATCTCTACATTAGGGTTCAGCCTTCATTGGGTATCATTAATGGCTGGAAATGACCAAATTGGATACACTGATTCAACTTTTGGATCTCTGGTATTCTTTTTTCTATTTATTTAAAATCACCCTTACCTTTCAATCATAGTCCACCTTCAGGTAATGTAACATGCATGTGATTAATTTAAGCATAATAAATTACTATCCAATCTTGGTTCAAGCCTGGATGAGGATCACACTCTTTTTAGTTAATAGACCTCAATGCCTTGATTGATTCCTACAGTTGCTGGACCTCAACCGTTTCAGCACAGTTTTAAGTAGTTCAACTCTCAGGTTGGGACATTATTTCCAAGTTCCTGCTGCATCTTGATGCTCTCCCCATGAGGCATTCTTTAAGTGGACTCTAAAGATTATCTGGCTCAATCTTCACATATTATGGATATGGTGACTTGTGTTTTGAGGGGTCTAACAGTAAGTTGAAGGCAGCACTGTGCAATATGACTCAGAGACTATTATTACTTCTTTTGTATCCCGTTGCATTCCCTAAGCCATCATTAGCTCTTTCCCAAATTGTTGTAACTGTCTCTGAACCCACATTCTTTCCCTGATCTTGACTTCCAATCTCTTCTTCCTACAACTTCCACAGCTATGTACTATAAAATGAAGCTAATCATAACACATCCTTGATTTTTAAAGCACTTTTGATGCTTCCTCATTGTCAACAAGATGAAATCTAAACTTTGTAGTAAGATATTCAAGGCCAAATATGAGTAGAATATATTTCATAAAATTTTATTTATGATTATCTAACATAAATACCTAATTAATGTTGTAAAATAAAACAAACAAAATAAAAGGAAACAAGTGTCAGCCTTTTTAGATGTATTTCCTCTGAATATAAAATAGATATATTTTTATCATTGGAAATAAAAGCTAAAGTCACTCAAAGGTTAAGGATTGAGAGAATGGAAATGTTGGTTTTAAAATAAATTATCAATTAGAAAATAATCTTGTAGTTGACAAGTCCGCCAAGAAAAAAAATTTAATTTCTTTAAATTTTGTTTAATAGTAATGCAAAGTAAATAACTTAGCAAAAAAACTTAGATTCTATAACCTTCTTAGGAAGATATCATGCAAAAGAGGAGTAAGTATCCCATGTTCACTATGTATACATGCACACACAACTTCTGTATTAACAGCATTAGGATAGGGACTAATTAGAAGCACACACTGCACTGAGAGACACATGCTGGGAAAAAATAATTTTGAAAAATAGGAACATTGGTCAGTTATGAGATGTCGTATCTATTCCCTCTCCTTAGAAGATGGGCTGAGACATAAAACAGTTCTATTTCTCCTCAGCATGAGAATGATGCAGACATGTGTAACTGAACAAGGTACAAAAACAGCATTTAAGAGCACCTCTGGTGTAGGCTACGTATATCTCAAGGTGAAGGACACCATAAGCATATTTCCTTGGACTAGGCAGGGAGAGAATGGACTTGAGTGTTGATACTATTTACATCATCTTTATTCATAATCACAACCCAATATACAAGCTTCTTTTATTTTATTTATTTAAGTATCTTCTGGCAAATAGTTATTAATTCTGTTGAACCACGTTTAAGTCTAGAGAAGAGTGAAATAAACAGAATGTAAATTACTAAATTTTTGGTAACGCCAAGCACGTGGTTTATATCAGAGGGAGTAAAGAATTCAGAAAAGTTATTTTCAATTAAAATTATTGTCATCACTATGTGGAAGATTTAGGAAAGAGATGTTATACGCAATAAAATAAAATGTGGCCTTGAAAAAGAGAGATTTACATTTTGCTGGTGATGCACAAAGAGGAATTAAATGAACTCTGCCGGGGTCTCTCCACTAGAAATTTTTCAGATTTGCTACATCGCCTGGAATGGTGACAAATGGTCCTCAAACACTTTCCACTTCAATGTCATGTGATTTTATTTTATCTTGCTATTTTCATTCTACGCGTAGTCTCTTTCAGAGCCTGATGGACCTGCTTGTTCCGCAGCGTGTAGATGACAGGGTTCAGCAGTGGGGTCACCACAGTGTTTACAAGAGCAGCCTCTCTGTTGGAGTCCAGCCTGTTGGTTTGCTTTGGTTTCACAGATATAAAGACACAGCTGCCATACAACAGAGAGAGGACCATGAGGTGAGATGAGCAAGTGGAGACAGCCTTCTGTAGTTCCTTGGCCGTTGGGAGGTGCACAATTGTGACTACTATGTGGCTGTATGCAATGAGATTATAATAAGAGATGTCAAAAAGATAAACAAAGCCAGGATGAAGGCCAATATTTCAACATATTTGGTGTCAGAACAGGAGAGATGCATCAGAGGGCCAAGGTCACAGAACAAGTGAGGGATGACATTGGGACCACAGAAGGATAATTGAGAAATTTTCACCAGTGACGAGAGTGAAACTCATAGCAAAGCAAGCACTGACCAAGAGGAAACGAGTCCTCATATTCACGATGGTTGGGTAGTGCAGAGGTCTGAAAATGGCCACGTAGCGATCCAGAGACATCACAGCTATAATGAGGAAACATGCTGACCCCACAAATACAAAGACAAAGGTTTGTATGAAACACGCAGCAAACGAAATCGTTTGCGTGCCTAAAAGAAAGATGACTCGCAACTTACAGATAACAGTGCTTGTGAAGTAACACTCACAGATGGAGAAAATGCAGAGGAAAAAGTACATAGGTGTCTGGAGACGGGCATCAACAAAGGTGATAGTGACTAGGACTGCATTTCCTGCAATGGACACCAGGTATGCCAGCAGATGTACCAGGAAGACGACTTTTCCCTGGTGCTGGACAGCAGGAAATCCCTCCAGGATAAATTCCTGGACACCAGTCCTATTCTCCATTTCCACAGGTATCTCCACAGAAGCACCACTCACTTGTTTTAACATATAATAGAGTTCAGGGCTGAGCACTGAGCTTTAAGGGGAGCACAAGATCAAGTTATTTGATTAATTACCTGAGAATAAGGCTAAGAAATCTAGTCCCTGTTATTTCTAAAATGCTGCAACAAAGTACTTTCTAAAGGACAAGATCTATTCTTTTTTTTTTTCTTTTTACTTTTTTTTATTGTACTTTAGGCGAAGTTTTACAGAACAAAGAGTTTCTCATTAAAGAGTCAGTACACATATTGTTTTATGACATTGGTTTACAACCCCATGACATGTCAATACACTCTCTTCTCAGGCTTGGAGGACCTTTTTATTTTGGTGAATATATACATAGCCAAAGGTACACCATTTCAAAAATTTCTACATGTACAATTCAGTGACGTCGATTATGTTCTTCCAGTTGTACTGCTGTTCTCACTTTAGATGAAGGTTTACAAAACCAAATAGTTTCTCATTGAACAGTACTCATATTGCCCTATGACAATGGTTAAGAACCCCACTACATGTCAACACAGGACAAAATCTATTCTTGACCTTCTCTCAATCTTAAGGGAAAGTTAAGCTCTATTTTCTTAATTTCTTATATATTCCAGTTAATATCATTGATGAATTATTGGCTCACAAAATAACCCTCAGCAAACCCTTACGATGGTGATTGGCTCAAGTGTCTTAGCACTGAGATGAATGTCTGCAGTGCAGAGTGTTTCACTCACCTGTTATGGTATCAGTTCTCCAAACACGCTGCTAATGCAACCGAACTCCTACCCATGAGCTGCCTTGACTGCAGAGCTGCCTGAAGTAGCCTCTGCCTCTCTGTTCACAGTGTCAGGAGCACTAAGTCTCCATGGTTCACTGAGGGCAGGCACTGACAAAAATCACCTCACGGGGGCAGGGTTTCCTCCTAGTCCAACTATTCTCTTCCAAGAAATCAAAAGCTTGCACTGGGCTGAGGGAAAAGGAGAGGAAAAGGAAACTCATCTGCCATAGGCTGTTGTTCCAGAAGGGGGTGAATCTTCATCCCATCTTCCCAACACCCCAGACTGACGAAGCCTATCTCTGTGTTCTCTACAGCCCAGAATGCTTCACACGCCATTGGGGGTGTTGGCTACAAGCAGCCTTGACTACTGAAGCCCCATAAAGGAGAAAAGTGTATAAGACAGACACTTTCCACTATCCCCAATTCTTAGCTAGAGCTTGACTGAGACTTATTAGGGTTCTGGTGAAAAGGCTGGCTCTGCCTCCCCGCTGTGGGTACAAGGCCAGCCTCACATGTAACACCACTGTTCACCTCCTGCACTAGCTAACCTATACAGGCTACTTCTTCTGAGGGTCCATCCCTGAGAGCTGTGGAGACAAGGCTGCTGCCAAAGATGTCATCAGCCCATCTGCTCCAAGACAATTTTGGTTACACAACATTATTCCATCGTAGCCTCACCTTTCCATGTGGAGGAACATCCTTATTCTACTGCATCAAGGAGAAGAATCTCTCAGAATGCTGATCTAATACCTCTGCAATAGTTTGCCCACAAGACGGTCTTTGGTCACAGAGCAGGAAGTGCCAGGCCAATCAGCAGAGAGCACAGCCTACCAAACCTCATTAGGAGTTAAACAACACTAGGCAGAGAGTAAGGGCAGGGCTGGTTCCCCAGAGGAACCAGCCACTTTTGAAAACAAGAGTTATTGGCACAATCCTTGTATTTATCTTTCCATTGCCTGTACTGGTGTTGGCTGCCAGATGTCCACATTGTTCTCTGCCAAGATTTTTCAAAGAAATTATATGACGATTTCCTGAGGGTTTTGAAAATCCTACTGTGAATTTTTGTTACTGATTTGAGGTAAAAGTCCAGACTGAAATGTTATACATGTGATGTGTGTATCAAATCAGAACATATGGGTTAAAAGTATGGATTTTATTGGGAGAAAGAGCTGGGTTTTTGTCAGGTGTACAGGAAGAGAGTAACTTCTGAGGAAGGAAATGGGGGACCTTCCTCTGGCCACCATTCTTTGTGCTTCACCCACATTATGATATTTTTCCTTGGATATTGTTGTCAGCAGAATATTGCCATCCCCAACTCCCTTTGAAAAAAGGAAGGGCATATTTCTTCCTCTTCAGGGAAGAAAGGGAACTCTAACATGGCTGGCCCCTTTATCTTTAAACAGGCAGCTGTGGGAAGTGAATCCCCAGATTCCTTCTAGATGCAGAAGTGGAAGGAAGGGAGATGATACTCAGTATTTCTTCATGCTTTTTAGTGTTAACTTGAGATCTAGTTTATCTTTGACAATTTTCAGAATTCCTTGTGCTTTGAGGATTTAGTTAGTCTATTAAAATAACAAAGGAAGTAGTTAAAGGTTTGCTTATGATCATCTAAACTTGGGGATATGAAGCAAATGTAAGTCTGTGGATTTTGCTCTATGTTTACCATCCTGCCCCTGAGCAACTTGAAAGATTAGGCTACATCAATATTCAGGCTTTAGACAATAAGAATGTTTTTCCTATTAATAAGAAATGTAACTGCTTAATATGGTTTGATCACAGAAAGGTTTTCATTTTTAATATTATATCCTTAAGTAAGAGAGCTAAGTAATACTAAGGAAAGGTAAGTCCTATGATATAATAGGAGAGATACCACGGGATACTAAGATCATCTGATGGATAGGAAATGGATATGAGGATAGGGAGAATCATCATAAACAGGCTGAACCTTAGTCTGAGGGTGGGGTGATGCAGTACAGATTATGCTTTGAGAATCAAATTGTCCATAAAAATAAGCCAAAAAATCCCACCTAGGACCCAGTGTGCCTTAGTTCTGAACCAAGAGGGTGAATTAACATCCTATCTAATATCCATTGATTCAGGTGAGGAAAATCACATTGGTGTTACTATATTCCAACTTGGGATCAGGAGTGGAAGCTGAAGAAATAGGGCAATTTGTCATATTAGGATCTCTATTCTCCCCCCACATACATTTTTTTCTTTATTATGGTAAATATATGCATAACAAATATTTTACATTTCAACCGTTTTTAAATGTACAATTCAGTGTCCTTAATTACCTTCATCATATTGTTTAACGATTACAACTGTCCATTTCTAAATATTTCTATCACCCTTAACAGAAGCTTGGTGCATCCTAAGCAGTGACTCCTTCTTTCCCCCTCTGAACCGCCTCTGGTAACCACTAGTAAACTTTTGTTTCTATACATTTTCCTATTCTAGATATCTCATATAAGTGAGAACAAGTTCAGCGTTTCTGAAGCTGAAAGAACTGAAGAAAAAATTCAAACCTTGAGATGCAATATTGAAGGATTCTAAGGAGAAAATATTAAAAGATGCAGAAAGCATCAAAAGAATACGGAAAGAATACACAGAGTCATTATATCAAAAACAATTGGTCAACGTTTAACCATTTCAGGAGGTAGCATATGATCAGCAACTGACGGTACTGAAGGAAGAAGTTCAAGCTGCACTGAAGGCATTGGCGAAAAACAAGTCCCCAGGAACTGAGGGAATACAAATTGATGTGTTTCCATAAATGGATGCAGCACTGGAAGTGTCCATTCATCTATGCCAAGAAATTTGGAAGACAGCTACCTGGTCAACCGACTGGAAGAAATCCGTATTTGTACCCATTTCAAAGAAAGGTGATCCCACAGAACATGGAAATTATCGAACAATATCGTTAATATTACACGCAAGTAAAATTTTGCTGAAGATCATTCAAAAGCGGCTGCAGCAGTACATCAACAGAGAATTGCCAGAAATTCAAGCCATATTCAGAAGAGGACATGGAACAAGAGATATCAATGCTGATGTCAAATGGATCCTGGTTGAAAGCAGAGAATACCAGAAAGATGTTTACCTGTGTTTTATTGACTATGCAAAGGTATTTAACTGTGTGGATTATAACAAATTATGGATAACATTGCAAAGAATGGGAATTCCAGAAAACTGAATTGTGCTCATGAAGAACCTGTTCATAGACCAAGAGGCAGTCGTTCGGACAGAATAAAGGAATACTGTGTGGTTTAAAGTCAAGAAAGGTGTGTGTCAGGGTTGTATCCTTTCACCATACTTATTCAATCTCTATGCTAAAGAAATAATCCGAAAAGCTGGACTATATGAAGAAGAGCCGGGCTTCAGGTTGGAGGAAGACAATAACAACCTGTGTTATGCAGATGACACAACCTTGCTTGCTGAAAGTGTAGAGGACTTGAAGCACTTACTGATGAAAATCAAAGACTACAGTCTTCAGTATGGGTTACACCTCAACATAAAGAAAACAAAAATCCTCACAACTGGAGCAATAAGCAACTTCATGATAAATGGAGAAAATATTGAAGTTGTCAAAGATTTCATTTTACTTAGATCTGCAATTAACATCCGTGGAAGCAGCAGTCAAGAAATCAAAGGACACATTGCATTGGACAACTCTGGTGCAAAAGACCCCTTTGAAGTATTAAAAAGCAAAGATGTCACCTTGAAGACTAAGGTGTGCTGGACACAAGCCAAGGTGTTTTCAATTGCCTCATATGCATGTGAAAGCTGGACAATGAATAAGGAAGACTGAAGAATTGACGCCTTTGAATTGTAGTGTTGGCTAAGAATTTTGTATGTACCATGGACCACTGAAAGAACAAATTCTTCTTGGAAGAAGTACAGCTAGAATGCTCCTTAGAAGCAAGGATGGCAGGACTACGTCTCACATACTTTGGACGTGTTATCAAGTGGGAGAAGTCCCTGGATAAAGAAATCATGCTTGGTAAAGTAGACGGTCAGCAGAAAAGAGGAAGACCCTCAACGAGATGGATGGACAGTGGTTGCAACAATGGGCTCAAGCATAAAGATTGTGAGGATGGTGCAGGACCAGGCAGTGTTTCCTTCTGTTGTACAGAGGGTCACTATAAGATGGTACTGACTCAATGGCACCTAACAATAACAGCAACAACGATTCTATACATAGAAAATCCTAAGGAATACACAAGAAGGCTATTGTAACTAATAGAATCCTTCAGCAAAGTGGCAGGACACAAGATTAACATACAAAAATAAGTTGGATTACTCTACTTCAACAAAAAGAACTTCAAAAAGGAAATCAGGAAAACAATACCCTTTACAATAGCCACCCCCCACCAAGAGATAAAATACTTAGGAATAAATCTAACCAGGGACATAAAAGACTTATACAAAGAACACAACAAAACACTACTGCAAGAAACCAAATGAGGTGGCTAATAGACTAATGAGGAAATGTTCACAATCATTAGCCATTAAAGAAATGCAAATCAAAACTACAATGAGATACAATGTCACCCCTACAATACTGGTGTGAATCCAAAAAACACAAAATAACAAATGTTGGAGAGGTTGTGCAGAGATTGGAACACTTATGCACTGCTGGTGGGAATGTAATATGGTACATCCAATTTGGAAAATGATATGGTGCTTTCTTACAAAGCTAGAAATAGAAATACCATATAATCCAGAAACCCCACTCCTAGGAATACAACAGAGAGAAATACGAGCCATCTCAGGAATAGACATATACACAGCCATGATCATTGCAACACTATTCACATTAGCAGAAAGATGGAAACAACATAAATGTCCATCAACAGATGAATGAATAAACAAATTATGGTCCATACACAAAATGGAATATACTATGCAACGATAAAGAACAATGATGGACTTCCGGACAACATGGTGCTATAGACACAAGCACCACACTGTCCCTCCACAGCATATCAGAAAAACTAAGTTAAACAGAGACACATGTCACTCCTGAAACACTAAGCAACAAATGAAGAGATAAAGAACTCAGCCAAGCATTGAATGGAATAAGAAACTGACAGAACAGAGAGTGAGGAGAAATACATGCAGAAGTTCCCTATCAGCTAAGACAGCATGGATCTGTCATCTTGGACTCCTGTTGGAGATCAGTGAACAGGGGGTACAAGAAAGAAGCTTCATGGAGTTTCCAGCAGGGGACAGAACAACCAGTAACCAGCGATATACACTTTCCCACCCCCCACACTTCTTCACCCCCAGTTGGCCTCCTCTGCTTCCTGTGGCCACAGTCTCTTGGCTGGGAAGCACCGGATTCACCCCATTGTCACTTGGATTCCACCTGCCTGCACTGGCCTGCTCCCTGAATGCCATTTGTTGGCTGCTGGTGTTGCTTTTTTCTGCTTCTTTAGGTTTCTTCCTTAACTCTCACCACCCCCCTTTTCTCTCAAATACCTCTTTCTGTGTGCCATCTTTGCTTTTTCCTGAAAGGTTGTGAAACACTGCTCAACTGTGAAACTGCTTCCCAGCCCATGCTGCCACACTGGTGGGACTCCCAGGGCTTTGTTTTTTTGGTTTGTTCTGATTTGTTTTGTCTTGGTTTCTTTGTTTGTTTTCTTTTTCTTTTCCCCACTTGGGAGCCACTTCTAGCCGGGCAGTACTGCGTGGCTTGGGAGCTACTCCCTTACTCTGTGCAGACGCACAGTTACATCCCTGGGGGCATTTCTTCTTTCTTTCTTTCTTTTTTTTTTTGTTTCTTTGTTTTGTTTTCTTCTCTCTCTTTTTCCCATTTTTGTCTTTCTTCATTTCCAGTTTCTCCTCTCTCTATACTTACCTTTTCTTCCTGTCTCCTGAATACCTGGAGCTGTGTGACACCTCTACCCCTTCCAGCCAGACTGTACTTTACAGCCTGGGAGCAATTTACCCAGTCCTACCAGCCACACCGTTGGGATCCCTGGGGTCTTTTCTTCTTTTTTATTTCCTCTAATTTTTATTTATTCATTTTTTCTTTCTTTTACCTCTATTTTTTTTTGGTTTTTCTCTATTTCTCAGTCTCTCATCTCTCCACTCCAATAGCAAGCTCCCTTAGCATTCTTTTGTGTTTGTTTGTGTGTATGTTTTTGGCTCCTGTTCCTCTCTTCTCTCTCTCCTCTTTCCCATACCCATCTTAGCTCCACACTTCACAATCTCCCCCCTCCTTTTTGCCTACTGGCACCATGCGCTGAACATCACAATGCCAAGCAGCACAGGCATGGCCTACCAGAACCTATCCTGCACTGATTCCTGGCCCACCCTGTCAGCCCTAGTATATGCCACAAACAACCCATCCCAGCAACTTCCCTTCAGCTGGACCTGCCCTGCTGTACTGTACCTGAGTGATTGACCCTGCCCATTGGAGAAAGAGGTGAAAGGTATCGTGCCCACAGATGAACAGACAACAAAGAACACACAGGCTGCCTGCTCAGACATAAAAAAAAGCAGGACAAAACAAACAAATCTATAATCAATAAATGAGGAAAATAACTACTGAAGCCCTCGAAGACAGCAGACAATATCAAAACGTATACAAAAACAAGACAGGATGGAGCCAGTAGGTGTCCAAAATAAAACACCAGCTGACTTTCCAGTAGAAGAAATGGCACTAGAACTACCTGATAGGGAATTCAAATCTCTAATACTCAGAATTATCCAAGAGTTGAAGCAAAAAGAAGACAAAAATGAGGAAAAAATAGACAAATTCACGGAAAAGGCAGATGAATTCATGGAAAATACAGACAAAAAATGGAAGAATTCAAGAAAATAATACAGGAACAAAATGCTAAAATACCTT
>NW_004444285.1:696018-698389 GCF_000243295.1 Trichechus manatus latirostris | reverse complement strand
TCCCCAACATCATGAAAGATGAAAAGCTGACCATCCAAGAAGCTCAACAAACCCCATATAGGATAGACCTCCGAAAGAAAATCGCCAAGGCATATCATAATCACACTCGCTAAAACCAAAGACAAAGAATCCTGACAGCAGCTCAAGAAAAACAAAATGTCACATACAGAGGAGAAACAATAAGACTAAGCTCGGATTATTCTGCAGAAACAATGCAGGCAAGAAGGCAATGGGATGACATATATAAAACCTTGAAAGAAAAAAATTGTCAGCCAAGAATAATATATCCTGCAAAACTCTTATTCAGATATGATGGTGAAATTAAGTCATTTCTGGATAAACAGAAATTAAAGGACTATGTAAAAACCAAACCAAACTTACAAAAATTATTAAAGGGAGTCCTTCTATCTGAGAACAAACAACATCAGACCACAGGCTGAATCTAGGACACAGGATTGTACCACCCAGATACCAACCTAAGAAATGAACTCTCAAGGACTATCCAAAACCAAAAGAATTACAAAAAAGAAGCAGATAGGTTAATCTGTAAATGACAACAACAACAGAACAATAAAAGAGGGAGGGGCGTGGCCAACATGGCAGTGTAGTCAGATGCTTCCTATATCACTCTTACAACAAAGACCTGTAAAAACAAGTGATATGATTGTATATGAATATCTAGGAGTCCTGAACAAGGCAAAATTGAGGAATCAGACTGAGTGGCGGGGGGAGAGGGAGACAGTTTGGAAGAAGCAAAGAGCGCCAGAGCGGCGGCAGAGAAACTGCAGCTCTGCAGCCACTCCGGGTCCACAGTGAAGCAGGCAAACAGCTGTGTTGTGCGCGTGCTCGGGAAGCAGTTTCCACATTGAGAGAGATCCAGCAGCAGAGATTCTGCTAGGACACTCCAAACCAGGGAAAAGCAGTTCCCAAGTGGCTAAAGATAAGTACATGCGTGCGGCCTTCCGCGGGGATTATTTTTTTTTTAAAAGCCCATTTCGGAAAAACCTCTCTCCCTTTTACCTCCTCCGTTGGTGCTCAGCACCGAGAGTCCGCGCTGGGCCAGAAGTAGATCCCATAAGGCACCCTGACCCATTCTCTTGGCCTTGGAGGGGAACAAATAAGCTACTGGCTCCCCTAAGTCAGGAAGACAGGGTTGGCACAGCTCCTTTGCTAAGCACAGGCATAAGGGGTCCACAGACTCTGAGTGCCTTACACCCCTGTATAGACTTGTGGGGACCCATCTCAACAGCGTTAGCCCTCACTACCACAGTACAAAAGAGCAAACATCTGAAGTTTAACTTCAACTGTTTCAGCTGTGAAGTGGCAGATTTGTGACCCTTGAAACACCCCTGCCCCTTAAGTAGGCACTTTTATTGATCTGCAACAGGAAATTGGGACTGGTGATGGCACCTAAACCTCCTAGTCACCTGCTACAGGAGTCCAAGAAAAAGTGGTGCCCTCAAGTCTTTATAGTCAGCAGAGTGGGGTGCTCATAGTCTGGCTGCAAAACTCACCTGCCTATTCACCCTAGAGAACAGGGACATGCTTTCCTTTCAGATTCTCAGGGGCAGCCGTCAGCCCCCTGCCTGGCTCAGTGTATGATCCCCTACCACAGCCAGAGTCCAGTGCCTGCACCAATCACCCATGCCTCTCTAGGACTGTGGGTGAGAGCCTGCACCAGACACTTGGTGACTGACAGCCTGGTGTCCTGAGCTGAACCCATATAGGAAAATTTAATGGACTGTTGTGTGCACATACTTAGTTACAGAACTAACTACCCGGTGACAGGAAGTTACAGATTCAAATGTGTCAGTAATCAAACTAGTGCACATGAGCAGCCTATTGGGGCATATCAAAACAAAACAAAACAAAACAAAACAAGAAGCTAGGACTCATTAAACAGATATAAAATAAAATTATAATAACTAATTGATGGCTCGGAGACAACAGTCAATATCAAATCACATAAAGAAACAGTCCATGATGGCTTCAGCAAGCTCCCAAAATAAAGACTCAATAAATTCTATGCAGGAAGAGAATTTCTTGGAATTACCAGAGGCAGAATACAAAAGATTAATATACAGAACTCTTCTAGAAATTAGAAAGGAAATTCCATAGAATGCAGAAACTTCCAGGGAACATACAGACAAAGTAGTAGCAGAACTTAAAAAAGTTATTCAAGAACATAATGAGAAATTTAATAGGCTGCAAGAATCCTGGCACTGCTTTCTTGATGGTATGAGGTCTTCCTATCTCACTGCTCACTTCTGTCTTTTATATCTCAATCAGAAATCCAAAAGATTAACAAATAAAGTTTCAGAATTAGACAACTCAATAGAAAGTCATAGGAGCAGAATTGAGGCAGTAGAAG
>NW_004444285.1:691636-693167 GCF_000243295.1 Trichechus manatus latirostris | reverse complement strand
CCTAGTCCATCGGAGTGACAACTCCACCCTTAGTAACACCAGAGGCCATGGCTCCACCCTTTGAAACCCCTGAGGTCATGGCCATACCTTCTGAGACTGAAGCAGCTCGGCTTCTTGTGTCCCTTGTCTCTTCAGCTTCTGCTTCCTATGGCCTCTCAGCCCTCGGACCTCACGCCTGCATCTTCCCTGCTGGGGCAAGTGTTCCAAAGCTCAGTAGCTCAACCAGTCAGTGCCCGGAGGCAGCCCACTCTGCCAGGAACCCTCCTGCTCACAGGCATTCAGCTCTCTCACTCCGTGGGTCAGCTCCAGCACTGTCTTTCACCGGTCTCCTGGTTCTATTGCATTGGTTCTCTACTGCTGCTGCTTCTCTGCTGCTGTAGGTTCTCTGCTGCTGCTGGTCCTCTGTCACTGCCGCACATCTATCCATTCACAATTTTAAAACCGCTTCCACATTTTAGTATCTGTTAGAGAAGCACCCCACTCCTGGTACCAAATTCTGTCTTAGTCATCTAGTGCTGCCGTAACAGAAATACCACAAGTGGATGGTTTCAACAAAGAGAAATTTATTTCCTCACAGTCAAAGTAGGCTAAAAGTCCAAACTCAGGGCGTCAGCTCCAGGGGAAGGCTTTTTCTCACTGTCGGCCTTCTTCTCTTCAGTATTCCACTGGACTAGGAGATTCTCTGTGCAGGTACCCCAGTCCAAAAGACGCTCGCTGCTGGCACTGCTTTCTTGATGGTATGAGGTCCCCCTATCTCACTGCTTACTTCTGTCTTTTATATCTCAAGAGATTGTCTCAGGACACAATCCAGTCTTGTAGATCCAGTCTTACTAACACAACTGTCACCCATCCTCCCTCATTAACATCATAGAGGCAGGATTTACAACATATAGGAAAATCTCACAGTACCGGGAATCATGGCCTAGCCAAATTGATACACACATTTTTTGGGAGGACATAATTCAAACCAAGACACTGACCATAAAGCCATAAAAATGGAAATCAACAACTCAGAAAGCAAGGAAAAATAAATCAAACACATGGAAACTGAACAACACCTTGCTTAAAAACTACTGGGTTATAGAAGAAATTAAGGATGGAATAAAGAAATTCATAGAATCATACGAGAATGAAAACACATCCTACCAGAACCTTGGGGACACAGCAAAAGCAGTGTTCAGAGATCAGTTTACAGCAATAAATGCACACATCCAAAAAGAAGAAAGGGTGATAATCAAAGCATTAGCCCTATAACTGGAACAAGTAGAAAGAGAGCAAAAAAGAAGCCCACAGGCGTCAGAAGGAAGGAAATAATAATAATTAGAGCAGAATTAAATGAAATAGAGAATAGAAAAACAATTGAAAGAGTTAACAAGTCCAAAAGCTGGACCTTTGAAAAGATGAACAAAATTGATAAACCTTTTGCCAAACTGACAAAAGAAAAACAGGAGAGGAAGCAGATAACACATATAAGAAATGAGATGGGTGATATCACAACAGACCCAACTGAAATTAAAAGAATCATAACAGA
>NW_004444285.1:685659-690867 GCF_000243295.1 Trichechus manatus latirostris | reverse complement strand
AAGGATGCCCTCTATCACCACTATTATTCAACATTGTGCTGGAGGTCCTAGCCAGAGCAATTAGGCTAGAAAAAGAAATAAAGGGCATCCAAATAGGTAGGGAAGAAGTCAAAGTATCTCTATTTGCAGATTATATGATCTGATACAAAGAGAACCCCAAAGAATCCACAAGAAAACTGCTGGAACTAACAGAAGATTTCATCAAAGTTTCAGGATACAAGATAAACATACAAAAATCAATTGGATTCCTTTACACTAATAAAGAGAACCTTAAAGAGGAAATCACCAAATCAATATAATACAATAGCCCCCAAGAAGAAAAAATACTTGGGAACATCTAACCAGAGACGTAAAAGATCTATACAGAGAAAACTGCAGGACACTACTGCTAGAAACTAAAAGAGACCTGCATAAGGGGCAAAATATACCTTGCTCATGGATAGGTAGACTCAATATAGTGAAAATGTCAATTCTACCCAAAGCAATCGACAGATAAAATGCAATCCCAATCCAAATTCCAGCATCACTTTTTAATGAGATGGAGAAACAAATCACCAACTTCATATGGAAAGGGAAGAGGCCCACAATAAATGAAGCATTACTCAAGAAGAAGAACAAAGTGGGAAGCCTTACACTACCTGATTTTAGGACGTATTATACTGCCAGGGTGTTCAAAACAGCCTGGTACTGGTACAACAACAGATACATAGACCAATGGAGCAGATTTGAGAATCCAGATATAAGCTCATCCACCTATGAACAGCTAATATTTGAAAAAGGCCCAAAGTCCACTAACTGGGGGAAAAGACAGTCTTTTTAACAAATGGTGCTGACATAACTGGATATCCATCTGCAAAAAACTGAAAGAAGACCCATACCTCACACCATTTACAAAAACTAACTCAAAATGTATCAAAGACCTAAGTATAAAATTGAAAACAATAAAGATCATGGAAGAAAAGATAGGGACAACTCTAGGAGCCTTTATACATGGCATAAACACAATACGAACCATAAGTAACAATGCACAAGCACCGGAAGAGAGACTAGATAAATGGGAGCTCCTAAAAATCAAACACTTATGCTCATCAAAAGACTTCACCAAAAGAGTAAAAAGACAACCTACAGACTGGGAAAAAATTTTTGGCTACGACAAATCTGATCGGTGTCTAATCTCTAAAATCTACACGATACTGCAAAACTGCACCAACAGAAAGACAAATAACCCAATTAAAAAATGGGCAAAGGATATGAACAGGCACTTCATCAAAGAAGATACTCAGGAGGCTAACAGACACATGAAGAAATGCTCACGATCATTAGCCATTAGAGAAATGCAGATCAAAACTTCAATGAGATATCATCTCACCCCAAAAAGACTAGATTAATCCAAAAAACACAAAATAATAAATGCTAGAGAGATTGTGAGGAGACTGGAACCCTTCACGCTGTTAGTGGGAATATAAAATGGTACAACCACTTTGGAAATCTATTTGGTGCTTCCTTAAAAAGCTAGAAATAGAAGTACCATACTCTCCAGCTATCCTGCTCCGTACAATATATCCTGGACTGGACTGTGGGACATAAAGTGATACTCGTGAAGAGTGTGCCTCTTAGTCAAGTAGATGTAAGAGACCAAAGGGATAGCTTGTGTCCAGAGGTGAGATGGGAAGCCTGAGAGAGTTAGGAGCTGGTTGAATGGTCATGGGGTATCATGGGTGGAAAGGAGGAGTGTTCTGTCGCAGAATGGGGTGAGCAAGTAGGGTCTTAGAACAATGTATGTAAAAAAAACTTTACTTAATTAAAACAATAAAAAAAAGAAAAAAGAACAATAAAAGAGGGAATAAATAATGTAGGTATAGAACCTTCTAATGGAGAGGAAGGCAAGGCAATACCAAGTAATAATTGACTGGTTCAAACCTAGGAAGATAAGGGTAAATTTCAAGGTAACCACAAAGAAAGTTAACAAACCTACGTATCAAAATAAAGAAGAAAAACATAAAATCTCAGTATAAACAAAACTACAAAAACAAAATAAATGAAAAAATCCATAAACAAAAGGAATTCAGCACAGGAGAGCAAGAGGAACAAAGAAAACTTCACCACCACAAAAAAAGCACTACAAAATGACAGCAATAAACTCACACCTATTAATAATTACACTGAATATAAATGGCTTAAATGCACCCATAAGGAGACAGAGAGTGGCAGAATGCATAAGAAAACAGGATTCATCAATATGCTGTCTACAAGAGACACACCTTAGAAACAAAGACATAAATTTATTAAAAATCAAAGGACGGAAACAAATATATTAAGCAAACAGCTACCAAAAAGGAGCAAAAGTGGCAATACTAATCTCAGATAAAATAGACTTTAAAACAAAATCCACCATAAAGGACAAAGAAGGTCACTATATAATGATTAAAGGGATGATCCATCACAAAGACATAACAATAATAAACATCTATGCACCCAATGACACGGCTCCAAAATACATAAAAAAAAAAACTCTAACAGTACTGAAAAGAGAAACTGACAGTTCCACAATAATAGCACTCTCGGTAAAGGACAGAACATCTAGAAAAAACTCAACAAAGATACAGAAGACCTAAAGGGCACAATCAGCCAACTTGGCCGCATAGAAATATATAGAACACTACGCCCAACAGCTGAAAGTACACATTCTTTTCCAATACAGACGGAACTTTCTCCAGGATAGACAACATCTAAGGCCACAGAGAAATCCTCAGCAAGATCCAAAACGTTGAGATAATACAAAGTATCTTCTCTGACCACAATACCATCAAGGTAGGAATTAACAACAGCAAAAGCAAGAAAAAAATTACGTGGAAACTGAATAACACCCTGCTTACAAACCACTGGGTAATAGAAGAAATCAGAGATGGAATAAAAAAATTCCTAGAATCAAACGAAAATGAAAACACATCATATCAAAACCTTTGGGACACAGCAAAGGCAGTCCTCAGAGGACAATTTATAGCAATCAATGCACATATCAAAAAAGAACAGGACAAAATCAAAACATTAAGCACACACTTAGAACAAATAGAAAGAGAACAGCAAAAAAAGCCCACAGCCACCAGAAGAAAAGAAATAATAAAGAGCAGAAATAAATGAAATAGAGAATAGAAAAACAACAGAAGGAATCAACAAAATCAAAAGTTTGTTCTTTGAAAGGATCATCAAAATTGGCAAACCTCTGGCCAGACTGACAAAAGAAAAACAGTAGGTGACACAAATAACCCAAATAAGAAATGAAATGGAGGTCATTACAACAGACCCAACTGAAATAAAAAGGATTATGACAGAGTATTATGAAAAACTATACTCCAACAAATATGAAAGCCTAGAGGAAATGGATAAACTTCTAGAAACACAATACCTACCAAAACTACCACAAAGTGTTATTGAAAATCTGAACAGAACCATAACAAGAGAAGATTGAAAAGGTAATAAAAAAAATTCCCAACAAAAAGAAAGCCTTGGCCCAGTGGCTTCACTGGAGAATTCCACCATTCAGAGAAGAGCTTGTACCAGTACTACTCCAACTACTTCAGAACATAGAAAAGGAAGCAACACTTCCGAATTCATTGTATGGGGCAAGCATAACCCTGATACCAAAACCAAAGATCTCACAAAAAACGAAAATTACAGACCAATATCTCTCATGAGTATAGACGCAAATATTCTAAACAAAGTTCTAGCCAATAGTAATCAGCATCATATCAAAAAAATACTACACACCACCAAGTAGGATTCATACCGGGTATGCAAGGATGGTTCAACATTAGAAAATCAGTCAACATAATCTACCACATAAATCAAAGGAAAGAAAAGAATCACATACATGATCATCTCAACTGAGGCAGAAAAGGCACTTGACAAAGTCCAACACAAATTCCTGATAAAAATTCTCAATAAAATAGGTATAGAAGGGACATTTCTCAAAATAATTAAGGGCATCTATGCAAAAACAATGGCCAAATCATTCTTAATGGAGAGAGGGTGAAAACATTCCCCATGAGAACAGGAACAAGGCAAAGATGCTCTTTTTCACCACTCCTTTTTAACATTGTGCTGGAAGTCCTAGCTTGAGCAATAAGGCAAGAAAAAGAAATAAAACGCATCCAAATTGGTAATGAAGAAGTGAAACTGTCCCTGTTCGCTGATGATATGCTATTATGCATAGAAAACACTAAGGACTCCATGAGAAAACTACTGGAACTAATAGAAAGATTCAGCAGAGTAGCAGGATGCAAGATAAACATACAAAAATCGGTTGTATTCCTATACACCAATAAAGAGAACGAAGAAAAGAAAATCGGGAAAATAATACCATTTATAATAGCCCTTAAAAAAATAAAATACTTAGGAATAAATCTAACCAGGGACGTAAAAGTCCTATACAAAGAAAACTACAAAACACTACTGCAAGAAACTCAAAGGGATCTACATAAAAGGAAAAACATACTGTGCTCATGGATAGGTAGACTCAACATTGTGAAAATAATAATTCTACCTAAAGTAATTTACAAATACAGCGCAATCCCAATCCAAATACCAACAACATTCTTCAAAGAGATGGAAAAACTAATCATTAACTTTATATGGAAAGAGAAGAAGCCCCGGATAAGTAAAGCACTATTGAAAAAGAAGAATAAAGTAGCAGGACTCGCACTACCTAATCTCAGAACTTACTATACAGTTACAGTAGTCAAAACGGCCTGGTGCTGGTACAACAACAGATACATTGACCAATGGAACAGAATTGAGAAGCCAGATGTAAATCCATCCACCTACGGTTACCTGATCTTGAACAAGGGCCCTAAGTCTGTCAAATGTGGAACAGACAGTCTTTTTAACAAGTGGTGCTGGCAAAACTGGATGTCCATCTGCAAAAAAAATGAAACAGGACCCATAGCTCACACCGTACACAAAAACTAATTCAAAATGGATCAAAGACCTAAATATAAAGTTCGTAGAAGAAAAAATAGGATCAACGCTAGAGGCCCTAATACACGGCATTAACAGGATACAAACCATAACCAACAACACACAAACTCCAGAAGATAAGCTAGATAACTGGGATCGTCTAAAAATTAAATACTTACACTCATCAAAAGACTTCACCAAAAGGTAAAAAAAGAACCTACAGACTGGGAAAAATTTTTGGACATTAAAAGT
>NW_004444285.1:683630-684981 GCF_000243295.1 Trichechus manatus latirostris | reverse complement strand
AGCATCTCATAACATGGATGAAACTGAAGGACATTATGCTGAGTGAAATAAGTCAATCACAAAAGGACAAATATTGTATGAGACCTCTACCATAAAAACTCATGAAAAATTTACGCACAAAAAGAAACAATCTTTGTTGGTTATGAGGGATGGGAGGGGTCGGGGGGAACTAAATAGACTATAGATAAGGGGTAACTTTGGTGAAGGGTAAGACAGTACACAGTACTGGGGAAACCAGAACAACTTGTGTAAGAAAGGTCATGGAAGCTCCATAGACACATCCAAACTCCTTGAGGGACTGAATTGCTGGGCAGAGAGCTGTGGGGACCATGGTCTCGGGGAACATCTAGTTCAATTGGCATAACACAGTTTATAAAGAAAATGTTCTACATTCTACCTTGGTGAGCAGCGTCTGGGGTCTTAAAAGCCTGTGAGCAGCCATCTAATATACTCCACTGGTCTCACCTCTTCGGGAGCAAGGGAGAATGAAGAAAACAAGATACAAGGAAAAGATTAGTCCAAAGGACTAATGGACCACAACTACCAAGGCCTCCACCAGACTGAGTCCAGTACAGCTACCACCATTGACTGCTCTGACTGGGATCATAACAGAAGGTCTTGGACAGAGCTGGAGAAGGATGTAGAACAAAATTCTAACACATAAAAAAAGACCAGATTTACTGGCCTGGCAGAGACTGGAGAAACCCCGAGAGTATGGACCCCAGATACCCTTTTAGCTCAGTAATAAAGTCACTCCCGACATTCACCGTTCAGCCGGGGATTGGACAGCCCCATAAAACAAAACGGGACTGATGAGGAACAGCAGTCCGGGGAGAAGACTAGAGGGCAGGAAGGGATAGGAAAGCTGAAGATAGGGAACCCAAGTTTGAGAAAGGACAGTGTTGACATGTCGTGGGGTTGTTAACCATTGTCATTGGGCAATATGTGTACTGTTTAATGAGAAACTATTTGTTTTGTAAACTTTCATCTATAGTACAAAAAAAAAAAAAAGAATTATCCAAGTGAGATAAAATTGACAACAGCAACTCAAAAGGTTTGATGGGAAGCCTAGGGGACAGTGAGTTGAAAATAATGGTGATGGAATTATCTGGAAAAGGATAGTGGGAATAGCAGCAAAACTGGAAGAATGTAATCAATGGCACTAAAATGTACATGTAGAAATTTTTGAAATGGTGTATCTTTAGCTATGTATATATTCACCAAAAAAAAAAAAAAAAGGTCCTCCAAAGTCGAGAAGGGAGAGTGTTGACATGTGGTGGGGTTGTTAACCAATGTCATAAAACAATATGTCTACCGACTGTTTAATGAGAAACTATTTGTTTTGTATACC
>NW_004444285.1:660785-682533 GCF_000243295.1 Trichechus manatus latirostris | reverse complement strand
TTGTGGGGACTGCACCAATGTCACAAAACAATATGTGTATAAATTTTTGAATGAAAAATTAACTTGAGCTGTAAACTTTTACCTAAAGCACAATAATAAAAAAAACAAAAACAAAAAAAACAAAGCCATGGGGGGGAAAACCAAAAGAGACCTACATAAATGGAAAAACATATCACGTTCTTAGATAGGAAGACTTAACATTGTGAAAATGTCAATACTACCCAAATCAATACATAGATATAATGCAATCCTGATCCAAATCCCAACAACGTTCTTCACTGAGATGGAAAAGCTAATCAGTAACTGTATATGGAAGGGAAAGAGGCTCCGGATAAGGGAAGACTTATTAAAAACAAAAACAAAAACAAAACGATAAAGTAGGAGGCCTCATAGTACCTCATCTCAGAACCTACTATACAGCCACGGTAGTCAATACAGCCTGGTACTGGTACAACAACAGACACGGAGACCAATGGAACTGAATTGAGAACTCAGACATAAATCAATTCACCTATGGACAGATGATCTTTGAAAAAGTACCAAAGGTTATTAAATGGGGAAGAGACAGTCTCTTCAACAAAATGGTGCTGACAAAATTGGATATCTAGCTGTAGAAAATGAAACAGGATCCATATCTCACACCATGCACAAAAACCAACTCAAAATGGATCAAAGACCTAAATATAAAACATAGAACTAAAAAATTATGGAGGAGACAACACTAGGGGCCCTGATATATGGCGTAAATAATATATGGCATAAACCAAACATAACTAAAAATGCACACATGGAAGAAAATGAACTAGATAAATGGGACCTCTTGAAAGTTAAACTCTTATGCTCAATAAAAGACTTCTCCAAAAGACTAAAAGAGAACCTACATATTGGAAAAAAATTTTGGCTATAAACATATCCGACAAGGGTTTAATCTCCAAAATTTATAGAAAACTTCAACATCTCAACAACAACAACAAAAAGACAAATAATCAAATTTAAAAATGGTCAAAGAATATGAAGAGATACTTCACCAAAGAAGACATTCAGGCTGCTACACGAATATCTAAAGAAATGCTCGTGATTAGTGAGATTACTGACACTAATCAAAAAAACAGAAAATAACAAATGTTGGAGAGTATGTGGGAAGATTGGAATTCTTATACACTGCTGGTGGGGATGTAAAATGGTACAACCACTATGGAAAATAGTGTGGCGGCTCCTCAAAAATCTAGAAATAGAAATATCATATGATCCAGCAATCCCACTCCTAGATATACACACTAAAGAAATAAGAGCCATGACACGAATAGACATATGCCCATCCACGTTCATTGCAGCATTATTCACAATAGCAAAAAGGTGGAAGCAACCTAAGTGCCAATCAACAGATGAATGAATTAACAAACTGTGGTACATACACACAATGGAATACCAAGCAATGATACAGAATAATGACACATTTGTGAAACATCTCACAACATGGATAAATTTGGATGTCATTATGCTGAGTAAGTCAATCACAAAAAGACAACTAGTGTATGAGACCACTTTTATAAAGTAACAACAAAAGGTTTGCACATAGGAAAAAAAAGAGACTCTTTGCCAAAGAGATAGTTGTTGTTCTTGTTAGGTGCTATCTAGTCGGTTCTGATTCATAGCAACCCTATAAGACAGAGTAGAACTGCTCCATAGCGTTTCCAAGGAGCAGCTGGTGGATTTGAACTGCCAGCCTTCTGGTTAGCAGCCGAGTTCTTAACCACTACACCACCAGGGCTTCAAAGAGATAGTAGACACGAGTTAATATTGGTGACGGGATAGGCAATACACAATATGGGAGAAATCAGCACAACATGACCAAGACAGGAGAGGACACTGAGAGGAACTCAGGAACAAAGAACAACTATTGGAAACCCTGGTGGTGTAGTGGTTAAGAACTATGGCTGCTAACCAAAAGGTCGGCAGTTTGAATCCACCAAGCCCCCCTTGGAAACTCTATGGGGCAGTTCTACTCTGTCCTATAGGGTCACTATGAGTCGGAATCGACTCGATGGCAACAGGTTTGGGTTTTTTTGGGTATAGTAACTACTATAGCATATGCAATCCTGCAACAATAGAATCAACAAATAATCTACGAATGGATACATAGATAGGTAGATACATAGATATGCCAAGAGGTGAAGGAGAGGGTAAGGGAACACACCCACTGGCAGATACAGGTTTGGAGGTGGAAATTTCTAAATACATGATTGTAGGTGCTCCTCATATATCAATATAGATAATAGAGCACAGAAGTGGCACAGTCAGGGAAACCACTTAGACATAACTAAACACCTCACAGAATGAAGTCCCAGGCTCAAAGGTAAAGGATAATAGACACAGGGACATCTATGTCAACAGGCACAACATAGTTCTTAAAGACAATTGTCATGGACTGAATTGTGTCCCCCCAAAATATGTGTCAACTTGGTTAGGCCATGGTTCCCAGTGTTGTGTGGTTGTCCTCCATTTTGTGATTTTCCTATGTGTTATAAATCATAATCTCTGCCTGTGGTTAAAGAGGATTAGGGTGGGATGTAACACCCTTGCTCAGGTCACATCCTGATCCAATGTAAGTTTCCCTGGAGTGTGGCCTGCACCACCACCACCTTTATCTTACAAGAGATAAAAGGAAAGGGAGACAAGTTAGAGAGTTGGGGACCTCATACCACCAAGGAAGCAGTGCCAGGAGCAGAGCGCGTCCTTTGGACCTAGGGTTCCTGTGCGGAGAAGTTCCTAGTCCAGGGGAAGATTGATTGCAAAGACCTTCCTCCAGAGCCAACAGAGAGAGAAAGCCTTCCTCTGGAGCTGTCACCAGAGGAAGCTTACTAGACTGTGAGAAAATAAATTTCTCTTTGTTAAAGCTATCCACTTGTGGTATTTCTGTTATAGCAGCATTAGATGACTAAGACAACAATGTTCTACGTTCTACTTTGGTGAGTAGCATCTGAGGTCTTGAAAGCTTGCAAGCGGCCATCTAAGATAGAACTATCAGTCTCTTCTAATCCAGAGCAAAGGAGAGGGAAAAAACTAAAGGCTCAAGGGAGCAATTAGTCCAAAGGACTGATGGATCACATGAACCACAGCCCTACACGACCCCAAGACCAAAAGAACTAGATGGTGTCAGGCTACCACTACAGACCACTCTGACTGGGGTTACAAGAAAGGGTCCCAGAGAGTGGGAGAAAAATGTAGAACAAATGATCAAATTCACAGAAAACACCAGATTTACTAGTCCGACGGAGACTGGAGGAATCTCCTAGACTATGGCCCTCAGCCACCGTTCTAACTCAGAACTGAAGCCACTCCTGAAGTTCACCTTTCAGCCAAAGATAAGGCAGGCCTATGAGATGAACATGTGAGGAATGTGCTTCGTAGATAAATCAAGTATATGAGAGCAAATGGGTAACACCTGCCCAGGAACAAAGAAGAGAAGGTGGGAGGGGACAGGTAAACTGAATGAATGGGTATGATTAACCCGGGGTTGAAAGGGAAAGAGGGAGAGTGCTGACATAATGCGAGATTGCAGCCAATGCCATGAAACAATTTGTGTATAAATTTTTGAATGAGAAACTAATTTACTCTGTAAATTTTCACCTAAATCACAATAAAAAAAGACACTACTCCTTTTCAAATTCCTTCTTAGACTTCACTTTATCTGAAGCCCTGCAAGTGTTTACCATTCTCTGGGTTGATCTTTTGGGCTCTTTAACATCTCTTCTTATCCCACTGCTATCAAAACCATGGACTGACTAACTGCTTACACTTTCATCACCCCCATATTGAAATTGGTAGCCCAGCCTGCTTACATAGTTCAGCCTCCATCCTGTAACATTTTTTGACTTAAAATCTCTTTTGTCTGATATTAATATAGCCACCCCAGCTCTCTTTGGTCACTGTGTGTGTGTAATATGTTGAGCCAAGGTACAAGGTCACCAACAAATACATGACTCACAAAGGCACTGGTTAGAGTAACGCTTTACTCACACAGAGGAGAGACAGAGCAAAGTCTGCTGCAATAGTGGGCATCAGTCCCCCATTGCCAGTGGATCTCACTCTGCCGCTGATACAAGGCTGGTTGTCTGTATTCACCCCTCTTGTACTGCAGGTGAAGGATTCAATTCCTTCCCCACCGGGAACAGATATAGAAGTGTGGTTAGCCAGGTGCCATACACACACACATAAACAATAAGGAGACAGTACAGCCAGACAGGAAAAAAGAAGAAACTGGGACAGAGGGAGACTCAGTTTCCAGCCTCCATTATTAGGGAATGTTCCAGGTTCAAAGCTCTGATTCGGTGATCCAGGTGAGAATCACAAGACCATATGCCAGACTACCCTCCTAAACAGAACATTTTCCCCATTTTTTAACTTCCAATCTGTTTGAATCTTTGGGTCGAAAGTTGGTCTGTTGTAGACACATACAGTTGGATCATGTTTTCTCATCCATTCTGGTAATGTCTCCTCATGATTGGAGAGTTAGATTCATTTATATTTGAAGTAATTACTGATAAGGAAGGACTTACTTCTGCCATTTTGCTATTTGTTTTCTGTGTGTCTTCAATCTTTTTTTGGTCTTTCATTTCTTCCAATAGTGCCTTCTTTTGTGTTTACTTGATTTTTTGTAATGGCTGCTTACAAGCTTTTGTGTGTATTTTTAAAGATAATTTTTTTGTGTTTACCATGAAGGTTACATTTAACATCCTAAATTTATAATACTTTAAGTTGATACTAACATAACTTCAATAACATAAAAAACTCTGTTCCTATATCACTTGTTCCGCCCTTATGTTGTTGTCACAAATTATGTATTTATACGTCATGTACCCAATACATAGATTTATAAATAATGTAGTAAATAAAAAAGTAGAATTACAAATCAAAAATAGCATAATACTGGTTTATATATTTTCCTATGCGAGTACCTTTATTGGAGATCTTTATTTCTTCGTACAACTTCAAGTTACTGTGTAGTAGCCTTACATTTCAACCTAAAAGATTCCCTTTAGAATTTCTTGTAGGGCAGGTCTCATGGCAACAAACTCCATCAGCTTTTGTTTATATGGGAATATCTGAATTTTGCTCTTATTATTGAAAGGCAGTTTTGTTGGATATAGAATTCTTGGTTGACAGGTTGACAGTTTCCCCCCACCAAGCACTTTAAATATATAATCTTATGGTCTTCTGGGCTCCATGGTTTCTGATGATAAATTGGCTGTTACTCTTACTGAGGATTCCTTGTATGTGATGAGTTACTTTACTCTTGCTGTTTAAGATTCTCTTTTGTCTTTTCCTTTTGACAGTTTGATTATAATGTGTCCTGATGTGGATTGCTTTGAGTTTATCCTACTTAGAGTTTGTTGAAAAGAGATGTAGATTTGTGTCTTTCAACAGTTTTGGGAAGTTTTCGGCCATTGTTTCTTCAAATATTCTTTCTTACCATTTCTATTTTCTTCTTCTGGGACTAGTGCATGTATGTTGGCCTGCTTGATGATGTCCCACAAGTCCTTTACACCCCTTATTTTCTTCATTCTTTTTATTTTCTGCTCCTCAGATTCAATAATTTTTATTTTTCTATCTTTAAGTTCATTGATTGCTTTTTTTAATGCCAGCTAAAATCTGCTGTTGAATCCCTCCAGTGAATTTTATGTTTGTTATTTTACTTTTCAGCTCCAGAATTTCTGTTTGGTTCCTTTTTATAATTTCTGTATCTTTATTGATATTCTCATTTTGTTCTGAGATTGTAATCCTGGTTTCCTTTAATTATTTGTCTATTTTTTCTTTAGCTCTTTGAGCATATTTAATACGGTTGTTTTAAAGTCTCTAGTAAGTCTATTGTATGGGATTCCTAAGGGAGGGACAGTTTCCGTAGTTTTATTTTGTTCTTTTAAATGGTCTAGCCTTTTCTATTTCTTTGTTTGCATTGTGATTTTTTTGTTGAAAACTGTAAGTTTGTATACTATAATCTGGTAACTCTGGAAATAAAATCTTCCTTTAACCAAGGTTTTTTTTTTGTTTGTTTTTTGTTTTTTTTTAAATTGTTGAAGGCTGTAGTAGTATGTTTGCTTAGTCAATTTCCTTTTTTTTTGCAAAGACTGCCTACCTGGTTGTGTGGGGTAATTGAACTCCATGTTCCTTAGCTTGCGTTCAGCCAGTGTTTAGACAGGCATTTCCCTGAATGCCACGTGTAAAAACAGAAAACAAACAAAAGAAAAACCAAAAAAACCCTCTGAAAAACAAAATACAGAAACAAACAAACAAAACAGAAAACAAAACACATCACTTCCAGTCTTTAAAGTTTGGCTTTTGCAGATCACTCTTTCAACACTTAGCCTTTCACTTATGCTTGTACTGAGCCTCGGAATTAGCCTGAGGTAAAAGCAAAGGGTCTTGTCTTGTCTTTTCTTTGCATGTATCTTGCCTTGGGCATGCATGCACCTTCTAAATTCACCCATATACACGGACAAGTTTTGATCTCCAGATTTCCCAAAACAACTCTACCTGGTTATTTCTCCCAGACTTTACTTGGTATATTGCATGTTTTGACCGTAAGCTTTTGCCCCAGGCATATACAGGTTGATAGTTTGGCTTGCAGTTTTTCTGATCCATGTCTGACACTTTTCCAATCTGAGTTTTTAGTTAGGCAAAACAGAGATAAGTGCCTTGAATCAGTCCTTCAGGTAGCCCCCAGACTGGTTGGAACAGACAAATAATAATTTGTGAATAAGGTCTGCTCTGCTCTCTTTGGAGGCAGGAGTCGGGATATCTGCCTGGGAATGTAAACTGCTGATGCTTTAATACTGCCATTGAGCCAGGGAAGTGATGTGATGTGGACAAGTAGAAAATGCCCCAAAGCTTCCCTAAAATTTGGAAGTGATCTTTTTCTTGATTCAGCATTTTCTTGGTTGCAGTAAACTTTTGATTGGTTTCCAGAGTTCTCACAAAATTGGTTCTTCCAGTTTCTGCTTATTGTCTGATGTTTCTGTGGGGGAATGGAGCATGGAGCTACTTACACCACCATCTTACACCACCATCTTATCTTGAGAGATAGACTTTTAACAAAGCTTCTAAGAATTGCCTTTTTAACAAATAACAGCTTAAACAATTGGACATGACCATCATTCCTTATTTTACTTCATATACAAGAAACGACTCAAAATGGATTATAGACTTGAATATAAGTGCTAAAACTATGAAATTTTTAGAAGAAACTAAGAAGAAATATTTGTGACCTTGGGATAGGCAAGTATTTCTTAAATTAGACAAAATAACCGCAGAATGTCTCAGTAAAAATTACACGGTTTTGGACCTCATCAAAATTTAAAACTTACTCTTTTCAAAAGACATTCTTGGACTTATGGATCCAGTCAAGACTGAGTAGCCCTATTCTTTTACATTCTTTTTACAATTAAAAGTCTCTGGACACAATAGAACGAACAACTATTTTATATTGTGGAAGAGGAAGACTCTGAAAGGTGGTTAGAAGACATCTGACTGGCTAGGGAACAAAGGACTTGAATAAAAACATAGCAGTGAATTGTGTTTTTGCCTGCCATATATCTCTATTGGGGTGCAACAGAAACCTGCAACCAGGTACCACTAATAATCATTGACCAGATAAAAAGCTCCAAGTAAAGCCTCTTCCTTTTAGGCAAAGACTGGGGAAAGGGTCACCGAGAAAAAAACTACTGTATAATATCTGACCTACTCCAATCAAACATCAAAGAAAAATTGTATTCCTTCTCCCCACAGGGTCAGAGGGGATGAGTGGAGAGCTGGCCTTCAGATCCCCACCCAGTGACAGTGATGTGGGAAAAATCAACCCTCCATCTCCCTCCCTGGAGTGGCGTCAGCTGGGCCAAATGCGGAGCTAAACTTTCATCCCCATCTGTCAACAAAGCGGTGGAATGAAGTGGTTCTGGTTGTTACTCCTCTTTCCCTGAAAGCATTGAGCCATCGAGGCCCAGTAGGTTGTTGGACTACCCTACCCCAATGGCAATGAACCAGTGTCAGGCAGTGTGAGTTGTTGCTGCCTTTTTGCAGGGGTGGTATCAGTGCGACTCAGTGGGGATCTGAATTTTCATCTCCATCTTGCAGCAATAAGACATAATGAGGACTGGGAGACAAGATGGCAGCATAGCTGGTCACACAATTGCATTACCATGCAGCTATGTCAGAAGTAGACAACTAAGAAGTGATGTAACCAAAGATCTTGGAACCCAAGACAGCAACTGAAGAGAGTTGGAGAGCCAAAGAGAATGCTGAATCAACAGGAAGTAGAATACACACAGTGGTAAAGCAAAGTTTGGCAGAATGTTTACACCAGAATCAGCAGCCTGGCTCAACATGACCATACTGGGACAAAGACAAAGGGCATCTCTGAAAAGAGAGCACAGGGAGGGAGAAACATGGAGAAAACAGACTGAGACAGAGAAATCAAGAAAATGGTCCTGGAATGGAGTGACAAGATGGGTAGGGCACATACTGGGAATGGACAGATCTAGGAGAGAGCGGGGCTTGGTTGTAGCATAGAATGAAGTCCCAGGAACTCCAGGGTAATGCTACACGAGGAAAGTGGTGCAGACTAAACTGTAGGAAATCCCAGACAAAGACTAGGAAGGTTGGTACAAGTGCCACTTGGGAGAAGTGCAGAGAAAGTACAACAATGTGTGTTTGTGCTCCCCTAGCCCAGGGGAGTGCAACAAAGTGTAATTACTAGAAATTGGTCCCACGGACACACATCACCCAAACCGCCCACATCACCCAAACATCCACTGAAGGCTACCCCACTCATCTATGGCAGGAGGCACCCATAGGCTGAGCTCCCCACCAGGAGCCTCATGGCCTGAAGTGAGAATTCCACCCAGGCATCCATGGCAGGAACAATGCCCAGATGGTCTGCATCAGGCTCGGCCCACACCCCTGAGGTCTGCCTGCCACAACCTGATGTCATAAACAAGATCATCCCAGCCCAACACTGCAAGAGCAACTGCCTCAAAGCTGTAGACATGCCCACCCAAATCCAACCCCACAGGCACAGGTGCCCAACCCAGAAGCTTGGAGCACTCTGTCCAGGCAAGCACAGCACCTGCAGCCCCATATCTGACATGATTAGAGTCAGCAGCCTTGCTCTTGGACCTGAGTAGTGCCTGCAGCCTTGCCCTCAGACTCCCCCTGCAACCTCAGCTCCCTGCCAATGGACCTGTACGGTGCCTGTGGCATCCTAGCTCTGGACCACTGCAGCACCCTAGGTTGCACTCCTAGACCAGTGCTTTATCAGCTGGCCTGCCCTGGGCTGGTGTAGCAGCCATGCCCCACCCCAGCCCAGCACCGCTGACACCCCCATTCAAGCCCAACACTACTAGCACACACAGCCTGCCCAATGCCGGAAGTGCCAAAACACAGAGAAGTGAGGTGAAAGTAGCACAGGACAAGGCACCACAGCAAGCTTTCCGGGGATGAATATGGCTAGGATGGGGGATCTTACAAACATCTGGAAAAAGCAATGAGCAAGAAGCAATCTAAAAAGAAGGGGAAGAAGCTAGTGTCCTGGTCTACTAAAGCAATAATCAAACAAAAAAATAAATCTTAATGTACCATGGACAACATACAAGTACAAAACATACAAAGAGACAAAAGGATGGAACAAACGAACAAAGCAGAGGATCAAAAACAGTCCCTGAGGAAGAACAAATAATGGAATTACCCAGCGAAAATTTCAAAGCATTATACTAACAATGGTCAAAGAAATAAAGGAAAACACAGAAAAAACATGTAAAGTAAATCAAGAAAACAATACAAGAACAAAACAAAAATTTCAATGAAAAGGTGTTGTTGTTAGTTGCTGTTGAGTTGGTTCAGACTCATAGCAACCCTATGTAACAGACTGAAATATTGCCCAGTCCTGAGCCATCTTCATGACCATTGTTATGTTTGAGCCCATTGTTGCAGCCACTATGTCAGTCTGTCTCGTTGAGGGTTTTCCCCTTTTTTTTCTGACTCTCTACTTGGCCAAGCATGATGTTCTTCTCCAGGGACAGATCCCTTCTGATAATATGACCAAAGTATGTGAGATGTAGTCTCGCCATCCTTGCTTCTAAGGAGCATTCTGGCTGTACTTCTTCCAAGACAGATTTGTTCATTCTTTTGGCAGTCTGTGATGTATTCAATATTCTTTGCCAACACCACAACTCAAAGGCATAAATTCTTGGATTATTTGCTCAGCAGTAAACTATACCTATCAATAATTATACTGAATGTAAATGGCTTAGATGCACCAGTAAAGAGACAGAGATTGGCAGAATGGATTAAAAAACATGATCCATCTACATGCTGTCAATAAGAGACATACCTTTGACACAAAGACTTAAAAAACTAAAACGCAAAGGATGGAAGAAAACATATCAAGCAAACAATAACCAATAAAGAGCAGGAATGGCAATATTAATCTCCGATAAAATAGACTTCAAAGCAAAATATACTATAAATGATAAGGAAGGACACTATATAATGATTAAAGGATCAATAAACCAGGAGGCCATAACCATGATAAATACATACGCACCCAATGACGGGCACAAAAAATGCATAAAACAAACTCTAACAGCATTGAAAAGAGAAATAGACAGCTCCACAATAATAATAGGAGACTTCAATACACGACTTTCAGTGAAGGACAGAACATCTAGAAATAAACTCAATAAAGATACAGAAGATCTAAATGCCACAATCAACCAACTCAAACTCATAGACATATACAGAACACTTTACCCAAGCAGGAGCAAAGTACACATTTTTTTCCAACAGACATGGAACATTCTCCAGAATAGCCCACATTTTAGGCCACAAAGCAAGCCTCAACAAAATCCAAAACATTGAAATAATATAAAACATCTTCTCTGATCATAATACAATAAAAGTAGAAATCAATAACAGAAACAATAAGGAAAAAATTAAATACGTGGAAACTGAAATCAAGAATGGAATAAAAATATTCATAGAATCAAATGAGAATGAAAACACATCTTACCAAAACCTTTGGCACACAGCAAAAGCTGTGCTTTGAGGTCAATTTACAGCAATAAACACACACATAAAAAAGAAGAAAGGGCCAAAATCAAAACATTAACCCTACAATTCTAAAAATAGAACAAGAGCATCAAAAAAAGTCCTCAACACCGGAAGAAAGGAAATAATAAGAATTAGAGGAGAAATCACTAATAGAGGATTTCTGCAAATTAACAGGATACAGGATAAACATACAAAAATCAGTTGGATTCCTCTACACCAACAAAGAGAACTTTGAAAAGGAAATCACCGAATCAAAACCATCTACAATAGCCAAGAAGAAGATAAAGTACTTAGGAATATATCTAACCAGGGACATAAAAGACCCATACAAAGAAAACTATAAAACACTACTACAAGAAACCAAAAGAGATGTACATAAATGGAAAAACATACCATGCTCATGGATAGGTAGACTCAACATTGTGAAAATGTCAATTTTACCCAAAGAGATCTAGATCAGATGGAATCTCAATCAAATTCCAACAGCATTCTTTAACAAGATGGAGAAAAAATCACCAATTTTATATGGAAAGAGAAGAGGCCCCGGATATGTAAAGCATTACTGAAGAAAAAGAATAAAGTGAGAGGCCTCCCACTACCTGATTTTAGAAACTTTTATTCTGCCACGGTAGTCGAAACAGCCTGGTACTAGTACAACAACAGACACATCCACCAATGGAACAGAATTGAGAACACAGACATAAGTCCATCCATCTAGAAGCAGTTGATATTTGACAAAGGGCCAAAGTCTGTTGAATGAGGAAATGTCAGTCTCTTTAACAAATGGTGATGGCATAACTGGATGTCCACTTGTAAAAAAAAATGAAACAAGATCCATACCTCACATCATACACAAAAACTAACTCAAGATGGATCAAAGACCTAAACGTAAAAATCTAAAACAATAAAGATCATGGAAGAAAACATGGGGAAAATGCTAGGAGTCCTAATACACGGCGTAAATACAATACAAACCATAACTAACAATGCACAAACACCAGAAGATAAACTAGATAACTGACAGCTCCTAAAAATTAAACACTTATGCTCATCAAAAGATTTCACCAAAAGAGTAAAAAGAGAACCTATGGACTGGGAGAAAATTTTGGCTATGACATATCAGGCAAGGATCTAATCTCTAAAATCTACAAAATACTTCAACACCTCTACAAAAAAAGACAAATATTCCAGTTAAAAAGTGGCAAAAGATATGAACAGACACTTCACTAAAGAAGATATTCAGGTGTCCAACAGACACGTGAGGAAATAATCGTGATCATTAGCCATTAGAGAAATGCGATTCAAAACTACAATGAGATACCGTCTCATCCCGACATAACCGGCACTAATCCAAAAAACACAAAATAACAAATGTTGGAGAGGTTTGTGGGGAGATTGAAACTCTTATGCACTACTAGTGGGAATGTAAAATGTACAACCACTTTGGAAAATGATATGGGCTTCCTTAGAAAGCTAGAAATAGAAATAGCATATGATCCAGCAATCCCACTCCTAAGAATATACTCTAGAGAAATAAGAGCCGTCACGTGAATAGACATATGCACACCCATATTCATTGCAGCACTATTCACAGTAGAAAAAAGATGGAAACAACCTAAATGCCCATCAACAGATGAATGTATAAGCAAATTATGGTGCATACACACAATGGAATACTACACAATGATAAAGAACAATACTGAATCTGCGAAACATCTCACAACATGGATGAATCTGGAGGGCATTATGATGAGTGAAATAATTCATTCAGAAAAGGACAAATATTGTATCAGACCAGTATTATAAGAACTCCAAGAAAAGGTTTGTACACAAAAAAAAAAAAAAAATTCTTTGATGGTTACGAGAGTGGGGAGGGAAGGAGAGGGGAAATCACTAACTAGATAGTAGACAAGTGTCAACTTTGGTGAAGGGGAAGACAACACACAATATAGGCAAAGTCAGCACAACTGGACCAAAGCAAAAGCATATAAGTTTCCTAGACATACCCAAACACCTTGAAGGACCGAGTAGCTGGGGCTGAGGGCTGGTGACCACAGTCTTAGGAGACATCTAGTTCAGTTGGCATAAAGTAGTTCGTAAAGAAAATGTTCTACATCCCACTTCGGTGAATAGAGTTTGAGGCCTTAAAAGCTTGCAAGTGGCCATCTAAGATACATCTCTTGGTCCCATCCTGTCCAGAGCAAAGAAGAATGAAGAAAACCAAAGACACAAGGAAAATATTAGCCAATAGGACTAAGGATCACATGAACCAGAGACTCCACCAGCCTGAACCCAGAAGAACTAGATGTTGCCAGACTACCACCACCAACTGCTCTGACAGGGATCACAACAAATAATCCCAGACAGAATTGGAGAAAAGTGTAGAACAGAATTGAAATTCACATAAAAAGATCAGTCTTACTGGTCTGACAGATACCGGAGGAACTCCCAAGAATATGGCCCTGGGACACTCTGCTAACTCAGAACTGAAACCATTCCTGAAGCGCACTTTTCAAACAAAGATTAGACAGGCCTCTAAAACAAAAATAACAACTTGAGGAACGTGCTTCTTAGTTCAATCAAATAAACGAGACCAAATGGGCAACTCCTGTCCAAAAGCAAGATGAAAAGGCAGGATGGGACAGGAACCGAATGAATGGTCACAAGGAATATGGGGTGGAAAAGGGGAGCATGCTGTCAAGTTGTGGGGATTGCAACCAATGTTGCAAAATGATAGGTGTATAAATTTTTAAATGAGAAGTAAACTTGAGCTGTATACTTTCACCTAGAGCACAATAAATTTTTTAAAGGAGAAAGAAAAGAAATATTTAAAAAGAACTGAGCACTGATGGTAAAGAGGAATAAAATAGACATTTATCTAAAAGAAATTATAATAAAATGGCAGATGTAAATCCTCCCCTATTGATAATTGCAGTCAATATAAATGGATTAAATACTCCAGCCATGAGACAGAGAGTGGGAGAATGGATTACAAAAAAAAAAAAGGCCCATTCATATGTTGTCTATAAGAGACACATCTTAGGCACAAAGACATAAATTAAAAGTCAAAGGATGAAAAAAATTCCAAGCAAACAGTAATCCAAAGAGCAGGAGTGGCAATATTAATATCTGACTAAATAGACTTTAAGTAAAAAATCTATTATAAGAGACTAAGAAGGACGCTCCAAATCAAAAAACCAAACCCGCTGCTGTAGAGTTAATTTTGATTCATAGTGACTCTGCAGGGTTTCCAAGGCTTTAAATCTCTACAGAAGCAGAGTGCCACGTCCTTCTCCCTTGGAGCCACTGGTGGTTTCAAACCACTGACCTTTTGGTTAGCAGTCGATTGGTTTAACCGCTGCACCATCAGGGCTCCTAGAATGACACTACATAAAGATAAAAGGATCAATTCACTAAGAAGATATAACAATTATAAATATCTACACACTTAATGTCAGAGCCCCAAAATTATAATGCAAACTCTAACAGAATAAAAGGGAGAAACAGATATATTTATAATAATAGAAGGAGACCTTAATACACCACTTTCTTTTTTTATTGTACTTTAAATGAACGTTTACAGAATAGTTTCTCATTAAACAGTACACATTGTTTTATGACAATGGTTAACAACCTCATGATATGTCAACACTGTCCCTTCTTAACCTTCCGTTCCCTATTACCAGCTTTCCTGTGCCCTCCTGCCTTCTAGTCCTTGTCCCTGGACTGTTGTGCCCACTTAGTCTTGTCTTGTTTTATGGGGCTGTCTAATCTTTGGCTGAAAGGTGAACCTCAGGAGTGTCTTCATTACTGAGCTAAAAGGGTGGCTGGGGGCCATACTCTCAAGGTTTCTCCAGTCTTTGAAAGGCCAGTAAGTCTGGTCTTTTTTTGTGAGTTAGAATTTTGTTCTACATTTTTCTCCAGCTCTGTCTGGGACCCTCTGTTGTGATCCTGGTCAGAGCAGTCAGTGGTGGTAGAGGGGCACCATCTGGTTGTACTGGACTCAGTCTGGTGGAGGCTGTGGTAGTTGTGGTCCATTAGTCCTTTGGACTAATCTTTTCCTTGTATCTAGTTTTCTTCATTCTCCCTTGCTCCCAAAGGGGTGAGACCAGTGAAGTATCTTAATGGCTGCTCACAGGCTTTTAAGACCCCAGATGTTCCTCACCAAGGTAGAATGTAGAACATTTTCTTTATAAACTGTGTTATGCCAATTGAGCTAGATGTTCCCTGAGACCATGGTCCCCACAGCCCTCTGCCACAGCAATTCTGTCCCTTGGGGAGTTTGGATGTGTCTATGCAGCTTCCATGACTTTCCTCGTACAAGTTATTTTGCCTTCCCCGTTATTGTGTACTCTTACCCTTCACCAAAGTTACCACTTATCTATTGTCTATTTAGTATTCTCCCCACCCCTCCCATCCCTAGTAACCAACAAAGATTGTTTCTTTTTGTTAACACACTGCTTTTGATGATGACTAGAACAACTAGAAAAAAATCAATAAAGAAACAGAAGAATAACACTATTAAGCAATTGGACCTAAAAGACATATATAAAACACTCTACACAGTAAACACAATGTACATTCTTCTCCAATGCACATGGGCTATTTTCCAGAATAGACCATATTTTAGGACACAAAGCAAATCTCAATAAATTTTGAAAGATTGAAATGATACAAAGCATCTTCTCTGACTATAATGGAATAAAACTAGAAATCAGTAACAGGAAGAATAAGGGGGGTGGTGGAAATGAACATATAGAAACTGCATAACACACTACTAAAAAACTAATGTGTCATAGAAGAAATCAAGAGAGAAATGAAAAAAACAAAACTTAGAATCAAATGCAAATGAAAACACAACATACCAAAACCTGTGGAATGCAGTGAAACCAGGGCTCGGAGGGAAAGTTATAGTAATAAATGCCTATTTTAAAGAAAGAAAATCAGAAATCAATAGCTTAACTCTACAACTTGAGGAAATAGAAAAGCAAAAGGAGCCCAAAACTACCAGAAAAAAGGAAATAATAAAGATCAGAGCAGAAATAAATGAAATAGAGAATAGAACAACAATAGAATCAATGAGATCTAAAGTTTGTTCTTTGAAATGATCAATAAAATAGAAAACCCACTGAACAGACTGACAAAGGAAAAAAGCGAGAGAATGCAAATAACCAAAATAAGAAATGAAATTGGAGAAATTACAAGAGATCCAAATGAGACAAAGAGGATAACAACAGAATACCATGAAAAATGGTGCTCCAGCAATCTTGAAAATTTAGATGAAATGAACAAATTCCTAGAAACATATAACATACAACGCATGTCTGTAAATTTGTCGTACTGTTGTGGCTTGCATGATACTGAAGGCTTTGCCACTGGAATATCAAATACCAGTAGGGTCACCCTCAACGAATAGGTTTCAGCTGAGTTTCCAGACTAAGACAGGCTAGGAAGAGGGACCTGGCAGTCTACTTCTGAAAAAAATTGACCAGAGAAAACCTTATGAATATCAGCATAACATTGTCTGATATAGTGCTGGAAGATGAGCCCCTCTGGTTGCACTCAAAATACGACTGGAGAAGAGCTACCTCCTCAAAGTAGAGTCGATCTTAGTGGTGTGGATGGAGTCAAGCCCTTGGGATCTTCATTTGATGATGTGGCAGGATTCAAAATGAGAAGAAACAGCTGTAAACATTCATTAATATTCAGAACATGGAATGTACAAAGTATGAATCTAGGACAGTGGCTGCAACAATGGGCTCAAGCACAACTATTGTGAGGATAGAGCAGGACTGGGCAGGGTTTCCTTCTGTAGTACATAGGGGTTGCTATGAGTCAGAACTGACTTAACAGCACCTAAGAACAACAACAACAACACCTAAATGAACACAAATAATGGTAGAAAATCTCAACAGACTCATAAGCAAAGAGATTGAATTAGCTGTCAAAAACTTCCCAACAACAACAGCAACAAAACTCCTGAACCATATGGTTTTACTGGACAATTTTACCAAACATGCTGAGAATAATTGGCACCAATCCTACTCAAACTCTTCCAAAATATGGAAAAGGAAAGAATACTCCCTAACTTCTTCCATGAAACCAGCATTACCCTGATACCAAAGCCATATAAAGACATCAGAAGAATAGAAAATTGCAGACCTATATCCTTCAGGAATATAGATGCAAAAATTCTCAACAAAATTCTAGCAAACAGAATCCCACAATATATTAAGAAAATTATACACAGTGACTAAGTGATATCATTCCAGGAATGCAAGAATGTTTCAACATTAGAAAACAATCAATATAACATACCATACTAATAAAGGAAAAGAAACACATGATCAATGGATGCAGAAAGGCATTTGATAAAATCCAACACCATTTCCTGATAAAAGCTCTCGCCAAAATAGCAATACAAGGGAAATTTCTTAACATGATTAAGGGTATCTATGAAAAACCAACTGCAAACATTATACTCAATGGAGAAAGACCAAGAGCCTTTCCCTTGAGAACAAGAATGAGTCAAGGATTCCCACTATCAGCACGTCTATTCAATATTGTACTGGAAGTCCTAGGCAGAGTAATAAGGCAAGAAAAAGAAATAAGGACTTCTGGGCAACATGACGCTATAGACAGAAGCACCATGTCATCCCTCCACAGCAAAGACCCGAAAAACTGAGTCAAACAGAGACAAACATCAATCCTGGAACACTAAGCATCAAATGAAGAGATAAAGAACTCAGCCAAGCACTGAGTGGAATCAGAAAGCGACAGAGAACAGACAGCAAGGAGAGATACGTGCACGGGTCCCCTATCAGCTAACGCAACACGGATTCACCACCTTGGACTCCTGTCGGAGATCGGCGAACAGGGAGTACGGGAAAGCAACTTCACAGAGCTCCCAGCAGGAGACAGAACAACCGGTAACCAGCGACATACACTTTCCCACCTCCCATCCTTCTTCACCCCCACTCAGCCTCCTCTGCAACCTGCGGCCACAGTCTCTTGGCCAGGAGGCACCAGCTTCAGCCCTGTGCTGTTTGGATTCCACCCACCCACACTGGCCAGCTCCCTGAGTGCCATTTGTTTGTTGCTTTTTTCTGCTTCTTTTAGTTTCTTTCATACCTCTCACAATCTCCCACTCCTTTCTCCATATGCAATCTTTGATTCTTCCTGAAAAGCTGTGAAATGCCGCTTGACTGTGGAACTGTTTACCAGCCCGCAACACCATATGGGTGGAATCCCCGGGGCTTTTTTGTTTGTTTGTTTTGATTTGTTCTGTTATGATTTGTTTGTTTGTTTTCTTTTTCTTTTCTCAGCATGGCAGCCCCTTCTAGCTGGGCTGTACTATATGGCCTAGGAGCTACTTCCTCAGTCTGTGTAACCACAGAGTGGGATCCCTGGGAGTTTCTTTTTTATTTTTCCTTTTTTGGTTATTCTGTTTTTTGTTTTCTCTTTTTCCCTTTTTGTCTTTCTTCATTTCTCAGTTTCTCATCTCTTTATACTTACCTTCACTTCCTGTCTCCTGAATACCTGGTGCTGTGTGACACCTCTACCCCTTCTAGCAAGGCTGTACTTAGCGCCCTGAGAGCCACTTCCCCAGTCTTCACTGCCACATTGATGGGATCCCTGGGGGCTTTTCTTTTTTTTCTAATTTTTATTTATTTATTTTCTTTTACTCTTTTTCTTTCTTTTTTTTCCTTTTTGTTTTTCTCCATTTCTACGAATCTCATATCTCCACTCCAACGGCAAGCTCCCTTAGCACTCTTTTTTGTCTGTTTTTGGCCCGTTTCTCTCTCCTTGCTCTCCTCTTTCCCATACCTATCTTAGCTCCACACATCACAATCTCCCCCCTCCTTCCTGCTTACCTGCACTGTGTGCTGAACATCACACCCCAAGCAGCACAGGCACAGCCTACCAGAACCTGCCCTGCACTGTCCCAGCCCACCCTGTCGGCCCTAGTATGTGTCAGAAACAACCCATCCCAGCAACTCCCCTTCAGCTGGACCTGCCCTGCTGCACCAGAGCTGACGACTGACTTTGACCGTTGAACAAGGAGGTGAAAAATATCGTACCCACAGATGAGCAAACAGCAAAGAATGCACAGCCCTCCTGCTCAGACATAACCAAATGAAACAAAAAAAGCAGCACATAACAAAAAAATCTACAATAAATAAACGAAGACAAAAACTACGGAATGGCTCGAAGACAGCAGATAATATCAAAATATATTTTAAAAAGGACAAGATGATTCCAGTAGGTGTCCAAAATAAAACACCAGTGACCTTCCAGTAGAAGAAAAGGCACTAGAACTACCTGATAGGGAATTCAAATCTCTAATATTCAGAGTTCTCCAAGGGTTGAAGCCAAGAGTAGACAAAAATGAGGAAAAAGTAGACAAATACATGGAAATGGCAGACAAATTCATGGAAAATACAGACAAAAAAATGGAAGAATTCAGGAAAATAATACAGAAACAAAATGTCAAAATAAATTTGCAACTAGAAATCATACAAAAACAACAATTATAAATCCAAAAGATAAACAAGATTTCAGAAACGGACAGTATCATAGCAGGGCTGAGGAGCAGGTTTGAAACGATGGAAGACAAGATCAGCAAAATTGAAGGTAAATACTTAGATACAACTCTTTTTGAGGGGAAATAAAAAAAAACATAAAGAAAACTGAAGAAACTCTAAAAAGTATGTGGGAAACAATCAAAAGCAAAAATCTTTGAGTGATCAGAGTTCCAGAACAGGGGGGAAAAACAGAAAACACAGAGAGGATCACTGAAGAACTGCTGACAGAAAACTTCCCCAACATCATGAAAGATGAAAAGCTGACCATCGAAGAAGCTCAACGAACCCCATATAGTATAGACCCCAAAAACAAATCAGCAAGGCATATCATAATCACAGTAGCTAAAACCAAAGACAAAGAATCCTGAGAGAAGCTTGAGAAAAACAAAAAGTCACATACAGAGGAGAAACTACAAGACTAAGCTCGAATATTCAGCAGAAACCTTGCAGGCAAGGAGGCAATGGGATGACATACATAAAACCTTGAAAGAAAAAAATTGCCAGCCAAGAATAATATATCCTGCAAAACTCTCACTCAAATATGATGGTGAAATTAAGACAATTCCAGATAAACAGAAATTAAAGGACTATGTAAAAACCAAACCAAACCAAACTTACAAGAATAATTAAAAGGAGTCCTTCAGTCTGAGAACAAACAACATCAGACAACAGGGTGAATCTAGGATGCAGGATCGTACCAGACAGATACCAACCTAGGAAATTAACTCTCAAGTTCTGTCCAAAACCAAAAGAATTACAACATGGAACCAGAGAGATTAATCTGTAAATGACAACAGCATCAGAACAATAAAAGAGGGAATAAACGGTGTAGGTATAGAACCTTCTAATGAAGAGGAAGGCAAGGCAGCACCAAGTAATAATAGACTGGTTAAAACCTAGGAAGATAAGGGTAAATTTCAAGGTAACCACAAAGAAAGTTAACAAACCTACTCATCAAAATAAAAAAGAAAAACATGAAGTCTCAATAAAAACAAAACATACAAAAACAAAAGAAATGAAAAAAAAATCCACAAACAAAAGGAATTCAGCACAGGAGAGTAAGAGGAACAAAGAAAACATCAGCACCACAAAAAAGCACTACAAAATGACAGCAATAAACTCACACCTATCAAGAATTATACTGAATATAAATGGCCTAAATGCACCCATAAGAAGACAGAGTGGCAGAATGGATAAAAAAACAGGATCCATCAATACGCTGTCTACAAGAGACACACCTTAGAAACAAAGACATAAATTTATTAAAAATCAAAGGATGGAAACAAATATATTAAGTAAACAGCTACCAAAAAGGAGCAAGAGTGGTAATACTAATCTCAGATAAAATAGACTTTAAAACAAAATCCATCATAAAAGACAAAGTAGGACACTATATGATGATTAAAGGGACGATCTGTCATGAAGACATAACCATAATAAACATCTACATGCCCAATGACAGGGCTCCAAAATACATAAAACAAACTTTAACAGCACTGAAAAGAGAAATTGACAGTTTCATAATAATAGTAGGAGACTTCAACACACCACTCTCGGTAAAGGACAGAATATCTAGAAAGAAACTCAACAAAGACACAGAAGACCTAAAGGGGACAATCAGCCAACTTGACCTCATAGACATATATAGAACACTACACACAACAGCTGCAAAGTACATATTCTTTTCCAAAGCACATGGAACATTCTCCAGAATAGACCACATCTTAGGCCACAGAATAATCCTCAGCAAAATCCAAAACATTGAGATAATACAAAGTATCTTCTCTGACCACAATCCCATCAAAGTAGGAATTAAGAACAGGAAGAGCAAGGAAAAAAAATCAATTACATGGAAACTGAATAACACCCTGCTTACAAACCACTGGGTAATAGAAGAAATCAGAGATGGAATCAAAAATCTCCTGGAATCAAACAAGAATGAAAACACATCGTACCAAAACCTTTGGGACACAGCAAAGGCAGTACTCAGAGAACAATTTCTAGCAATAGATGCACTCATCAAAAAAGATGAAAGGGACAAAATCAAAACATTAACTACA
>NW_004444285.1:654029-660674 GCF_000243295.1 Trichechus manatus latirostris | reverse complement strand
TAAAGATCAGAGCAGAAATAAAAGAAATAGAGAATAGAAAAACAATGGAAAGAATCAACAAAATCAAAAGTTGATTCTTTGAAAGGATCAACAAAATCATCAAACCACTGGCCAGACTGACAAAAGAAAAACAGGAGAGGACGCAAATAACCCAAATAAGAAATGAAATGGGGGTCATTACAACAGACACAACTGAAATAAAAAAGATTATAACAGAGTATTATGAAAAACTATACTCCAACAAATTTGAAAACCTAGAGGAAATGGATATATTTCTAGAAACATACTACCTACCTAAACTACCACAAAGTGACGTTGAAAATCTGAACAGACCCATAACAAGAGATTGAAAAGGTAATCTAAAAAACTCCCAACAAAAAAATGCCCCAGCCCAGATGGCTTCACTGGAGGATTCTACCAAATAGTCAGAGAAGAGCTTATACCAGTACTACTCAAACTATTTCAGAACATAGAAAAGGAAGCCATCGTTAGCCTAGTCTAATTAATAAAGAATGTTTGCCTCGAGCATAGAAATTAATCTAAAGCACAAAAGAGATCCAGGAACAAGGCAAGGTATAAGCAAATCCATATACTGGATAACTGCAGGCTCAAAGGAAGGCCTTATTAGAATTGAGATGTTTGTAGACAGTGAGAATAGGATGAATGAAGAGACAAGGGAAAGAGGATGGAAAACATTTATTTATTTATTGCCTACTTTGTGCCAACTGTCTCTGAGGGCCATGAGTAGAAGTGGCTTCAGAGCTAGTTAGTGGTGATTGTGATAGAACGTTTTCAGGAAATTCTCTAGGGCTTCCTAGAACCCCTGCCATCCCTGACCACCGTGCGTAAGGAGCTACCACACAAAATTTGTTTGCCCACGTGGGCTTCAGATATAAAGTTATAAATTCACTTCCTAGACTATTGGTCACTCCAGTGGGAATAAATTAGCAGGTAATTAACCCATCAGGGAGTAGCTTTTCTATTGTTTAGTTAAAGTTAAAAATGTTTTTTGTGAAACTTACACAGCTGGGGGAAATTATAAAATCTCACCTTCATTATCTTGCAAATGTACTCAGTAATAAATGTAGGAAAGTAGTTACCGAGCATTCCCCAGAAGTACCTCAATGTGTCTCCCCTTTGAACTCAGGGTGGGGTGGACAAGGCAGCTACAATTTAAAAAACATCTGAGTCATTTAACAGTATAGTGACTGAATACAGAGTTCTACCTTGAAAAGAAGGAAAATGAAGGCAAACCAAAAAAAGCTTCAAAAACTGGAGGTCCAAGATTGGGTACAGGTAATGTGTGGAAATAAAGGAGTAAATAAGTAATGGTAAGTCCTGGTTCTAGGTAAGATGGAGAAAACACATCCAACCCTCTCTCTCCCAGTGGATTCAGTTCTAAAACAAAATATACGGAGTAGCTATTAGAGGAGACAAAAAAGTGAATAGTAGCAAGAGAGTTGGAAATAGGAGTAAAATTTATAGTACCACCAAATCAGTGGTGAGTTTACAATGTTCTTTATCCCTCAATCTTCTCATCTTTGGTCCAGGACACAGATGCAGTCACAAAAGTGTATAGCAGAAAAGAGTAACTAAAGTCTTATGTTTTTGGACATAAAACTTAACAGGGGAGCCTCAGGGAAATGAAATATACTGGGTAAATCATGAAGATGGGGGACCTCAGGAAAGTAATTCCAATAATTGTTAAATAATTCCTAGGTTCACCCCTAAACTGTGCATGATTGTATCTGATCCTAATCAGCACACCAAAAATGTTCAAAACTGAACTAAAGACTTGAAAGCTGAACTAAAAATGACCAGAACCCAGACTGGCCAGTGAGTGGTACACATGTGAGACAGATTTGAATTACACTGCAAAGGGTATCAACTGAACCGGCATTCAAACCACAGCCCATAGAAGATAGGATGGATCTTATGGCCTGAACCTATCAGGCCAAATTCTTGCTAGAAAATAAAAAACTAAAATTCTCTAAAGGACTTACAAAGGATTCATATTCTCAAAATATGATATTCCAAATGTTTAAGACACAATCCAAAATCATTAATCATATGAAAAACCAGAAAAATCTCAATTCTTATGGAAAAATCTCAAGCTAGGATGACACAGATGTTGGAATTATCTAGCAAAGACTTTAAATCGGTTATTTAAAAATGTTCCTACAAGAAATTTCAAGTACTTCAAATAAATAGAAAAGTAGAAGGATTCAGCAATGATACAAAATATATGAAGAAGAACCAAATTGCAACTGTATAACTGAACAATAAAATTACCACCAAAATATAAAACTCATTGAATGAGCTCAAGAGCAGAATGGAGATAAGAGATAAAACGGTCAGTGACCATTTATTGAAAATAGATCAATAGAAATTTTCCAAACTGAAAACCAAAAAGTAAAAAAAGAAGATTAAAATAAATCAACAGAGCCTTGGGGACATGTTAGAAAGCAACAAAAAGTGCAATATTTTTGTCATCAGAGTCCAAGAATTACAGCAGAAGTAGTTCATTGCTGTAAAAAAATTTCAAAAAATAATGGCTGAAAACTTCCTAAATTTGGCATATTACATAACCTACAGATTCAAAAAGCTGTGGATACGTTGAGCATAACTCTCCACTTCTTAAGTGTCGCAGCGGCGATGGTAATCGGGACGGCGAAGTCAGTAACCAACTGCACAACTCTTACAGAGAAGTGGGGCCAGGAGGGTCACTCTGAGCAGTCAACCCCCACTTCAGTCCCAGGAGTTTATTTTATAGTCAATACAGCAATCAATAAGGCAATTAACAAAACAATGGGCTTTGAGTACAGGCAAGGAAGAAGGAATTCAGGTAAACAAGTCAATCAGTAAAGGGACAATAGGTTTGGGAAAACACATCTGGACAAGTCTCGACATGTTGGAGACAAGTCTCAACATGCTGTGCAGCATAGAGGCCTGTGGGGGCTGCAGTTGTCAATAGTGCAGCCATGTTTAAATGGCATATATCCCCACACTTAAGTTTGGGCTGTACATAGTGACTTTCTTTCAAATAGTACAGTAGGAAAACTGGGGAGCATAACTCTCCACTCCCTAAGTGTGGGCTGTACATAGTGACTTTCTTCCAGATAGTACGGTAGGAAAACGGGGGAGCATAACTCTCCACTCCTTAAGTGTGGGCTGTACATAGTGACTTTCTTCCAAATAGTACAGTAGGAAAACGGGGGAAAATTGTTACTTTATGGTGGAGCAACCTGACAAACACTACCTTAGCCAGGTAATCAAGGTTAATATCAATATTGGTAAGTCATGGTGGAAGTATGTACCCTTGATATTATGTTATGAGAATGGCACTTTATCTCTGTGGTCTTTCTTCCAAAGAACCTATAAACCCAGTCTAATTATGAGAAAAACATTGTGAGAAAAACAGACAAATCTCAGTTGGGGTACGAAATATATGACCAGTACTCCTCAAAACTGCCAAGGTCATAAAAAACAAGTAAAGTCTTTCATAGTCAAGAGGATTCTAAGGAGGAATGACAAATAAATATAATGTGGTACCCTAGATTGGCTCCTGGAACAGAAAAAAAAAAAAAAAAGGAAAAGTAAGGAAATATGAACCAAGTATGGACTTTATTTTAAAATAATGCATCAATACTGGTTTATTAATTGTACAAATGTACTAAATCAATGTAAGATGTTAATGATAGGGGAAACTGGATGTGGTGTGTATGGGAACTCTCTGTATTATCTTGATGTATTTTCTGTAGATCTAAAACTATTCTAAAATAAAAAGTTTATTTTAAAAAAATTCCAATAAAAAACCTCCAGGCCTGGATGGTTTCTGGTAAATTCTACCAAACATTAAAAGAAGATGTGACACTGAATATACAAATGTCTTCCAGAAAATAAAAGAGGAGAAAATAATTTCCAACTCACTTTATGAGTCCAGCATTACTCTGATACTAAAATTAGACAAGGACATCATGAAAAGAAAACCATTGACAATAGGTGCAAAAAAACTCAACAAAATATTAGCAAATTGAATTCAGTAATATATTGAAAGACTAATAAACCACCTCTGTCAAGGATTAAATTGTGTCCCCCCAAAATATGTGTTGGAATCCTAGCCCTTATACCTATGAATATAATCCTGTTTGGAAATAGGGTTTTCTTTGTCATGTTAATAAGGCCCTATCAGTGTAGTGTGTGTCTTAAACCTAATCATGTCTGAGTTATAAAAAGAGCAGATTAGACCCAGAGGAAAGATTAGACCCATGGGGAAAGACAAATGCCATGTGAGGATCACCAAGAAACCAAGGATGCCTGGGGCTACCGAGAAGGAAGGAATCAACATGGCTGAGATCCTAATTTGGATTTTTAGCCTCCAGAACAGTGAGAAAATAAATTTCTGTTCTTTAAAGTCACCCACTCGTGGTGTTTGTGTGATAGCAGCACTAGGAAACTAATATAACCAACATGTGGAGTTTGTTCTAGGAATTCAAGAATGGTTCAATTTTGAAAATCAATCAATATAATCCACCATATTAAGTCAAGCAAAAATCACATGATGATATCAATTAACCAAGAACAAGTATATGATAGAATTCAGCATGTTAATAATTCCTCAGCAAGCTTCTTCATTTACATTTAAAGTGATTAATAATAAAGAAGGAATTACTTCTGCTATTTTGTTATTTATTTTTTGTGTGTCATATATTTCCATTCATTTCCTCCAACAAAGCCTATATTTCGTGTTTAGTTGATTTTTTTGTAGGGAGCCATTTTGATTCCCTTCTTATTTATTTTTGTGTATTTTTTTTTAGGTATTGTCTTTGTGGTTACTATGGGAATTACATTTAACACCCCAAATTTATAACAATCAATTTTAAATTGATACCAATGTAACTTTAATAATACACAAAATCTCTAATGCCACTCTTCCTCCTTCTTATGTTGTTGACGCAATTACTTCTTTATACACGTGTGCCCAATAACATAGATTTATAGTTATTTTTATGTATTTGTCTTTTAAATCACGTGGGGCAGAGCAAATAGAGTTACAACACTAAAATATGTAAAACTGACCTTATAGTAGCCATGAAGTTACTTTTATTGGTAATCTTTTTTTCTTTATAAGTCTGCAAGTTACTGGCTTATGCACTTGATTTTCAACCAGGACTCCCTTTAGTATTTCTTGTAGAGCATATGTCATGGTAATGGTCTCTCTCAGCTTTTGTTTATCTAGGAATGTCTTAATTTCACTCTCATTTTTAAAGGAGAGTTTTGCTTGGTGTAGAATTGGTAGTTCTTTTCTTTCAGCATTAAAAAAAAGTCATGTCATTGCTTTCTGGCCTCCATGGTTTCTGAGAATAAATTGGTGCTTAATCTTACTGAGATTCCTTGTATGTGACAATTTGCGTCTCTCTTGCTGCTTTCAGGATTCTCTATTTATTTTTGGCTCTTGAGACTTCAATTACCATGTGTCTCAGTGTGGATCTCTTTATCATTCATTCTTGGAGTTTGTTGAGATTCTTGGATGTGTAAATTAATGTCTTTCATCAAATTTGGCCATTATTTATTCAAATATTCTTTTCGCCCCCTTCTCTCTCTCTTTTCCTTCTGGGACTCCAATATTGTGCACGTTGATCTGCTTGATGATGTCTCACAAGTCCCATAGCCTCTGTTAACTTTTCTTAATTCTTTTTATTCCTCAGGCTTTTTTCTTACTGCTGTTCAGTGCCCTATTTCAAGATCACTGATTATTTCTTCTGCAAGCTCAAATTTACTATTGAACCCATCCAATCAATTTTTCATTTCCTTTATTGTGCTTTTTTGTTTGATTCTTCAAAAAATATTTCTTTATTGAAATTCTTATTTTGATCTTGTATTGTTTTACTAATTTCCTTTAGTTCTTTGTTTTCCTTTAGCTCTTTAAGCATATTTAATACTATTGTTTTAAAGTCTTTGTCTATTAAGTCCATTTTTGGTGTATCTTCAGGGATGTTTTATGTCACTTTATTTTGTTCTTTTGCATGGACCATTCTTTCTGCTCTCTTTGTATGCCTTGTTATATTTTTGTTGAAACCAGAACATTTGACTTTTATGTGGTAGCTCTGGAAATCAGATTCTTCCCCTTCCACAGTGTTTGCTCTTTTGTTGTTGTTAACAGCTATAATTTTCTGTTATTTAGTTACTCCCAGTAACCATTTTTGCAAAGACTGCCTTCCTGTGTGCTACAGAATGGTTAGGTACTTGACTACTAGCTGAAAGGTTGGCAGTTTGAACCCACCCAGAAGTGCCTTGGAAGACAGGCTCAGCAATCTGTTCCAAAAGGCCACAGCCTTGGAAACCCTGTGGAGTAGTTCTACTCTGACACACATGGAGTCTCCATGTGTTGGAATCAATTCAACACCAACTAACAACAACAGCCTTCCTGGATATGTGTGGACAGTGAAGACTGTTTCTTCTCTCTCTTAGTTTGTGTTCAGCTAGTGTTTTGGTTTTTTTTTTTTTAATTGTACTTTAGGTGGCTTACAGAACAAATAGTTTCTCATTAATCAGTCAGTACACATATTGTTTTATGACACTGGCTAACAACCCCATGCCATGTCAACACTCTCCCTTCTCAATCTCAGAGGACATTTTTTTTTT
>NW_004444285.1:619737-653114 GCF_000243295.1 Trichechus manatus latirostris | reverse complement strand
AGATGTTTCCTGAGACCATGGTCCCCACAGCCCTCTGCCCAGCAATTCAGTCCCTCAGGGAGTTTGGATGTGTCTATGGAGCTTCCATGACCTATCCTTGTACAAGTTGTGCTGGCTTCCCCAGTATTGTGTACTGTCTTACCCTTTACCAAAGTTTTCCACTTATCTATTGTCTATTTAGTTTCCCCCCTCACCCCTCCCATCCCTCGTAACCAACAAAGATTGTTGCTTTTTGTGTGTAAACTTTTTCATGAGTTTTTACAGTAGAGGTCTCATACAATATTCAGCTAGTGTTTTGATAGAGATTTTCTTGAATGCTGGGGGAAAAAAAAGAAAAGAAAAAGAAAAAATGCTATCTCATTCTTTGCAAATTTTCTCTGTGCTGGGAACCTCTTTCAGCACTTAGCCAGGCTTTCACTGAGCTTAGGGATCAGCCTGAGGCGAATGTGTAGGGTTTTCTCTGGTAATTTCTGGGGGTATGTCTTGCCCTGAGCTGGTGTGTGATTTTATCCATTCCTCCTTATATACAGTGTTGCTGTTGTTTTTAAATAATATTTTGTTGTGTATTTGGTGAAAGTTTACACAGTAAATTGGGTTCCCATTTGACAATTTCTATGTAATTCGGTCAGTGACATTAGTTACATTTTTCACAATGTGTCAACATTCTCTTTAATTGCGTTCTGGTTGTTCCGTTTCCAGTACTCTAGTTTCCCTGCGCCCTTATCTTCTTGTCTTTGCTTTAGAGTAAATATTGATCTTTTGGTCTCGTATAAATAATTTTTTAGTAGCACACCATACTTACAATTAACATCCTTTATTTTGTGTGCCACTCTGTTAATTCACTTAAAGGTGATGTCAAGGGATAGTTTTTGTTCAAGGTTTAAGGAGTATCTCAGGGCTATTGTCTCAGGGAGTCCACTAGTCTCAACTGGTCCAGTGAGTCTAGACTTTGTAATAATTTGAGTTCTGTTCCGTGTTTTTCTCCCTTTCTATCAGGATCCATCTTTTGTGGCCCTGATCAGAATGGTAGGTACTGGTAGCCGGGCAGCATCTAGTTCTTCTGGTCTCAAGGTAGATGGCTTGCGCAAGCTATTAGCCCTGTATAAGGCTTAATTTCTGCCACTTCTGATTCAGGAGACCAGACTGTCTCTCTGGGAGTGTTGGCTATCATGACTTTAACACCAGGCTTCCTCTCTGAAAGTAACAACAATCACCACTTTAACACCCAGCTTCCTCCCTGGCAGTGCCAGCCATTGCCACTGCTTCAATATGACCATGTCATGATGGGGAGTGAGCAGTGTGCAGGTGGGTGGAAAACCAGAACTTTTCTACTGTTTACATGTCAACTTTTTCATGATTCAGTGTTAGATGCGGTAAAATTTGACAGTTTCCGGAGCTCTGAAACCATTGATTCGACCAGTTTCTGCTGGGTTCTTTTTTTTTTTTTTTTATTTTATCGTGGGGAGTTGTGAGCATAAAACTGCTTATGGCACCGTTTTGCTCCACCTCTCCCTGTTATATTTATTTTATCACAACAAAATTAAAAAATATTTTATTTGATTTTTCACCTTTAAATAATTTCAGATACAAAAATGTTGCAAGTTGGTACAAAGAATTCCCATATACCCTTCACACAATTTCTTCAAATATTAGCATATTATGTAACCACAGAACAATGAACAAAACCAGGAAATTAATGTTGATACAAAATTATTAATTAGGAGCCCTGGTGGTGCAGTGGTTAAGAGCTCAGCTGCTAACCAAAAGATCAGTAGCTCAAATCCACCAGCTGCTCCTTGGAAACCCTATGAGGTAGTTCTACTCTGTCCTATAGGGTCACTATGAGATGGCAATAGGTTTGGTTTGGTTTTGGTATTATTAATTAATGCAATTTTTTTAATTAAAATTTTGTCAATTTTTCCAGTAATGCCCTTTTTCTGGTCAAGATTCAATCTAAGGGTATATTTGGCATTTAGTTGTCTTGCCTCTCAATCCTTCTCAAATCTGGAACGTTCTTCTATCTTTCATTGTCTTTCAAGACTTTGATACTCTGGAAGAGTACTGGCCAGTTATTTTGTAGAATGACTCTTAATTGGGATTTATCTTACCTTTCCTCATGATTAAAGTTAGATTAGGCATTTTTGGCAAGAAAACCACAGAAATGATGTTATGCATTTCTCAGTCCATTATGTTAAGAGGCATATGATGTCACTATGACTTACTACTGGTGATGTTAATTTTAATCAGTTGAGTAAGATGGTGTTTGTCAGAGTTCTTCTCTGTAAACTCACCACTTTTCCGTTTGTAATTAATTATTATCGGATAGTAAGATGCATTGAGACTATATAAATATTCTGCCACTATAGTTTTGCCCACTAATTTAGTATGCAATGATGATTCTTATTGGAAACAATTATTTACTATAGTATTTTCCAAATGGTGATTTTCTATTTCCATCATTACTTCTACATTTATTAGTTATAACTCTATTGTAATTAAATAATTTTCCTCCTCCCTTCATTTATTTATTTACTCACTTATTTATTCATATCAGTATGGACTAATGGAGTTTTAATGGTTTATTATCTATTGCTAAAATTATTTATTTTGTTGATCAACATTTTCTCATATTTGGTCGCTGGGAGTCCCTTCAAGTAATTTCTTGTGGCTTTTTGATGTATCTCCATTATTTTTTGAACACTTCCTTATTTTTTGACATCAGTGTTCCAGGCTCATCTTGTGCTTCTTTTGCCACAACATTGTAATCAGGTATTTTGTAAAGAGTCTTGATTCCTTTTATTGTGTAACTTCAACCACATCAGTTTTATTATGGGTGGATGAGTGTTCCCTGTGGTAGTACGAAGCTTTGGATTTTTTTTATAGAAATTTTACCACTGAATCTAGCTTAATTTATTTTGTTTTCCTAGGATTGATGTTAGATCTTTGTGCACTCCCATATGCTCGTTTTTGATTCTTGATTCTTTGAAAATTGAAAATAGATAGGAATTTTGTGATAAAAACTTCTCCTCCTTGGAGAAATACTGCCCTTCCATCCTGTCACTTTTACTTACCAAGTTCTGAAATCATTTGTGTTTCTCTTATTTGGTTGCTTAAATCCTAGGTTGAAAGAAAAACTTCTGAAGGATGAGTGAGTTATATAGACTTTCTAAGTCACCATCCAGCAGATCTTGTGAGGCCAGCTTTTGCTTATTGGAACAAAAATTTCTTCCCTGAGTTCATCTAAAAATACTTATGGGAAGATTCTGTCTTTACTGTTTAAAATTAATTCATTTTGTTTAACATAAGAGGTACTATTTCTTAATTTTTCTACACCAGAGCTAATAATTTCTAGACTATTAGTCATATAGGTTATTATTATTATTCATTGTGGTAAAAATATACACAACAAAACATACGCTTCAACAGTTTCTACATATATAATTCAGTGATATTGATTACATTCTTCAAGTTCTGCTGGTATCCTTTTCCAAGTTACTGCACCACCATTAACATAAACTCAGTGCCCTTTAAGCAAAAACTCCCCCTTTTCCCTTCTTTCCCATACATGGGAACCATAATCATCTTTATTTTTCTATATATTTGCTTATTTCATATAAGTAAGATCAGATGATATTTGCCCTTTTGTGACTAACTTATTTCACTCAGTTTTCAAGGTGCACCCATGTTGTGGCATGCATCAGGACTTCGTTTTTGTTTATGGCTGTGTAATATTCCATTGTATGAACCATACAGTTTAAAAATCAAAAGCCTGAGATAATATTTTACAACTATATTGTAATACAAGGGCCAAATGGATGAGACTGTAGCTTTGTGCAAGATTGGTGTCTTAGTCATCTAGTGCTGCTATAACAGAAATACCACAAGTGGATAGCTTTAATAAAGAAATTTATTCTCTCACAGTCTAGGATGCTAGAAGTCCAAATTCAGGGTGCCAGTTCCAGGGAAAGATTTTCTCTCTCTGTCGGGTCTGGAGGAAAGTCCTTGTAATCAATCTTCCCCTGGTGTAGGAGCTTCTCTGTATAGGAACTCCAAGTCCAAAGGACATGCTCTTCTCCCGGAACTACTTTCTTGGTGGTATGAGGTTCCCCCTCTCTGCTTGCTTCCTTTTCCTTTTATATCTTGTAAGATAAAAGGTGATGCAGGTCACACCCTAGGGAAACTCCCTTTACATTGGATCAGGGATGTGACCTGAGTAAGGAAGGGTGTTACATCCCACCCTAATCCTCTTTAACATAATCTAATCTTGCCTCATTAACCACAGGCAGAGATTAAGATTTACAACACATAGGAAAATTACATCAATCACAAAATGGAGGAAAACCACACAATACTGGGAATCATGGCCTAACCAAGTTGATACACATTTTAGGGGACACAATTCAATTCATGACAATTTGTGCAATTAATAAAACAGTTATGCTTTGCTTTCTATTAGCTGATTAAAACATCATGTTTTCCTCAGTCTTATAAAATAAATTCTTCACTAAGAAAGACTTGTATTCAGCATTCTTTATTATCCTAGTAGATAAAGATAGTGAGTTTTGATATATTGCTACTGGAAAAAAAAACTTAAAATACACTTGGATAGTAATGACTCTGTAATATTTTACTGAGGCTCCATCTCATGCCTCTCCGCTTTTAGATAAAAATGTCTAAATCAGAGTTTCCATTTTTATATATCTTAATACAATATGTACATGATCTTCTATGATTCACTGATTCAGATTCTTCTAAAACTGACTCTACATATCTATTGACTGAATTGGTTTAAAAGGGATACCAAGTTTTTAAGAATAGTTTCAATCTTAAAAGTTTACAGTTCATTACTTCAATCACAGTTTGTCAGCTAAAGATAGGACATTATTTGGGGATAGATTGTTGACTATTCAAAATTATCCAAAACTATTTTCTAAAAGACAATTGAGATAATTTATTGGATTTATTGTTTATTATAGACAATGGTACTCAATTTTTCTGAAATAGCAAAGCCTTTTAAAAAAATTCCACTTCTTTGGAACTCAGAAACTAAAGCTGTCTCCTTCTATGTCCATTTTCTAGCAGCCTGAATGTACAAACACAGTGCCTATAACCTGACTCTTGACCTAGTAGCCAAGGCTTATTCTTCCTGCCTCCAAGTAAATGCAGCTTCAGATAAAATTTTCTACTAGTGAAATCAATCACTTTTCCCCCTTACTTGATGATTGGGCTATGATAGTGTTATTAACAGGAAAAACCTACGCCCAAAGCTGATCGTCTGAATACTCCTTTCAAAATATTGATGTGATATTATTTGTTGATGAGTATTATCTTAAAAATGAAAAAGGTCAATACTACTTGTGGTTTCTCCTTTGCTCAAGCAAGAAATTTGAAATAAATTCAATATTTTTGATGTTAGAATTTGAGATTTCCTTGAATAAATTGTTGCACAATATCCCATTATATGAATGTGCCACATGGCTTTGTAAACAAGAGAAGAAACTCAGAAGTCATGAAATTAATTATAAAAGAAAACTAAACTAAAAACTGCAGATTTAACTATAAAAAAGGTAAAGATTCTGCTATATATATATGTGTATATCTATATATACACAGACACATATACACAAAAATCAAGTGCAAAATGATAATTTGGAATAAAATATTTACATCATATCTGAAAGAAAAAGTTTAGCATTCTTAATATACAAACTACTTCTAAAAAAAAGACAACCCAACAGAAAAAACTTGATAAAAATATAAAGGAAATACATGTCCAGTAAACATAAAGTATGGTCAACTACACAGTAATACATAAAATGCAAAGTAAAATAATGGTGAAATAGCACTTTACCCATCATATTGGCCGACATATAAAATATTTGTAACAGTCAGTACAAGCAAAGGATTTAGGAAAAAGGCTCTATTCCTTTGCTGGTGAGTCTGTGAATTGCTACAATCTTTGTGGAATAGAACTTGGCAGTACCTATTAACATTTAAAACATATCTACCCTTAGATCCAGCAACTACACCTGGGGGATGTGTCCTACAGAACTTAAAGCCCCAGTACATGAAGATCTAAGTGCAAAGATTTTTATTCCAGGCTCAGTCTCCACACTGGTAAATTGTTGACAGTGATGTGTACTTCTTGAGGTCATTGTAAGGATGAAAGATAATACACAGGAAATGCATTGTGCATGTTAGTTATTGATATGGAAACACATAGTGTTGTGGAAAATACTATGGGATCTTTAAAAGCGGACCCCAGCTGTCCTAACCTGGTTTCTCATACCTCATCCTCTGTGCTTGGTGTTTCCCACAGCACAGCACTCAGACGAGAGAGTATTGTAAAGCAGTAAGGGAAATAACAGAGGCAAATGTGAGAGTCCAGGAAAGAAACTCAGGAAGAAGCCACCCGGGAGGGCCTTTTGCAACTATGGCTAAATAGTCTGTTGATGCTTCTCTCGGGTATTAATTAGTCCCAGAAAATTTGGAGTGAAGGACAAAAGAAGCCATTGGATCTTGGAGGTAGAGAGCAAGCTGTGTCTGCAGGGATCACTGAGTTTGGTCATTACCTGCTCGTTTCTGCAGGCTTCATTATCTCACCGAGGCAGACCTCCCCATAGTGCTTCCATAAGTTTGAAGACTGCTGGGGCAACTTTTCAGGGAGCACTTCTAGCCGCTGGTGACTCTGGGAGCCTTTGTTAAATCTCCCCTATTAGACCAGGGACAGATAGGTTCCAGGGCAATTGTGATAACTAACAGAAAAGTCTACAGGCTGGAGCCAGTATGCACCAGGAGAAATAGAGGCTGCAGAAGACTTTTCTTAGGCAATTACTACACCTCAAGTTATGACCAGGTTTTTATAAATGTCATATCTGCGGGTTAGAATGCTCTCTGTGCATTAATAGAAGAGGTGTAGTGTTTACAGGGTGTTCTTTCCCCTACCCTGTTCTAACATTTATCCTCCTTACTCTATCTCCAAACCCCTTCATCATGATCTTACAAACTCTCTGGGTGGTATTGTTCTTTTTAAAATATAAAATGTAGAGAAAATGTTATTAAGTTAGTGTGATGAGGTGAGGTAAGTAGAAATCTCCCTGGAATTAACTCTAAGAGATCCTGTGTCTGTATAAAGAGGCAGGAAGATGTAGTGAAAGTGGAATCAGATGGCCAAAGGACATTTCTTTACCACCTGCCTGTCATGGCATGTCATGAGTTGCTGCACCTCTGAAATCTCTTTCTTGTGTGAAGTGGCCAGAAACAACCAAGGAGCTCAACACTTATCATTTCCCTGTAACTTTGAAATAAATGCTGTGCTACTGAAAGTTGATGTGACGGAATTTGGCATCAGGCTAAGGTTTCCAAATAAAATTATCATAATTAATAGAAAAGAAAAATAGGTTCCAAATAGACCCTAGTATATTTAATAAATTAACAGGTAGTAAATATAGATTTGAGGAGCCCTGGTGGCACAGTGGTTAAGTGCTCGGCTGCTAACCAAAAGGTTGGCAGTTTGAACCCACCAGCTGCTCCATTGGAGAAAGCTGTGGCAGTATGTTTCTGCAAATATTTACAGCCTTAGAAACCCAATAGGGCAGTTCTACTCTGTCCTATAGGGTGGCTATGAGTCAGAATCGACTTGAGGGCAGTGGGTTCAGTTTTATTTTTTTGGGGGGGATTAAATATAGATTTACAAATAACTTCTGATGTTTGAACAATTAATTACTTATAAAAATAGCTACTGATCTCATATCATAAAATAAATTCTAGTGGAATTTAAGAGTAAAATATGGACAGTGAAACCATGGGAAAGTATGGTGAATATTTAACTCATCTCTTAATGGCAAAGAGCTAAAGCACAAGCATGAAGAAGAAGAAGAAGAAAAGAAGAGGAGGAGGAAGAGGAAAGAGAAGAGAAGGAGGCTGAAAGGAGAACTAAGTGAGAGTATGAATACATTTAACTATTTAAAATTTAATTATCTGTATATTGAAAATATTGGAAATATATGGAAGAAAGAATTAATATTCTTAACATGTAAAAAGACCATTCAAGTCAATAAGTACAATATAAGTACTCTAAAAGAAGTATGGTCAAAGGACAGGATAAGAAGATAACAAAAGAAGGATTTCAAGTGACAATAAACGTGAAAAATTCAACTTACTATAAATTATTTAAAGAGCAAGATCTAGATGTTGCCTATAAAATGACAAAGGCCAAGGTGTGTGTTAATATTCAGTGATGGTGAGGGTGCAGGGAAATGGGCCGTCTAATGCTTTGCTGGAACTGAGGGGCACAATGTCCTCATGGAGGGGACCTGCCAGTGGAGAAACAAGGAAAATGTGCTAATGTAGGGCAGCTTGCTTCTAAGAGAAAGGAGAAAGGAAAGGACTGGGACATTCCTTTCCAGTTTTTCCTTCAAAATTCACCAATAAGATATGTTATCCTTGCCAGCCACACCTCCCTGAGGGAGACTGAAGGAGGTTGGAAGAGGGCAAAGATGGTATAGCTACAGGAGCTCTCTCAAGAGTTGAGAAGAAGTCCTCCATTCAACAAGGGGGTTATTATTAAGAAATAGAGAACAAGCAAAAACTCTGTCAATATTCTAGAGTTGAAGAAGAAAAATTAAAGACTAGAAGAGCCAAAATTTTAATGATGTTTGAAGGAAAGAGAGCTAAGCTAGACAAATGGACAATTTTCCCCTCAAGACACTTGATGAATTCAGGGAAGGAGAAAGAAAAGTCTCTGAAAAGTGGAGCAGCATAGTCAGCAAGTTTGACTTGTTGAGGTGAGAAGGTAGTTCAGGAACGTCCAAGAGGAGGGGCCCAGGTGAACACACTAGAATCTTAGTTGGAAACCCTGGAGAGCTATGCCTAGGAATATGGGTTAACCAGAAGTAGACAGAGCCTTTCTAAACTGCAACCAAACCTGACTCAGTATAATTCTTGATCAGATGAAAGTGATCAGCCAGCACCTATCTGCCTAGCTAAGGAAAAGAAACATGTTATTTGGAACCTTTCCACTTATTTTACACACATGTCTATCATTCAATCAAGACACCTTAGGAGTAAATGACGAAAAATCTAGAGGAAAAAAAAAGAGAGATAATTTAAAAAGCACCATAGGTAAACTAGATATTGGAGTTAATAGACAAGAACTTTAAAATGGATTAATTAAAAATATAAACTTAGTCCTCAATGTGACATCTTTGCTTTTTAACACCTTAAAGAGGTCTTTTGCAGCAGATTTGCCCAATGTAATACATCGTTTGATTTCTTGACTGCTGCTTCCATGGGTGTTGATTGTGGATCCAAGTAAAATAAAATCCTTGACAACTTCAATATTTTCTCCGTTTATCATGATGTTGCTTATTGGTCCAGTTGTGAGGATTTTTGTTTTCTTTATGTTGAGGTGTAATCCATACTGAAGGCTGTAGTCTTGGATCTTCATCAGTAAGTGCTTCAAGTCCTCGTCACTTTCAGCAAGCAAGGTTGTGTCATCTGCATATCTCAGGTTGTTAATGAGTTTTCCTCCAATCCTGATGCCATGTTCTTCATACAGTCCAGCTTCTCAGATTATTTGCTCAGCATACAGATTGAATGAGTATGGTGAAAGGATACAACCCTGATGCACATCTTTCTGATTTTACACCCTTGTTCTGTTCAAACAGCTTCTTCTTGATCTATGTACAGGTTCCTCATGAGCACAATTAAGTGTTCTGGAATTCCCATTCTTCATAAGTTATCCAAAACCATATCTAAATATACTATAGAAAAACTGCTGAAAATCAAAGCCAAAGAGAAAAATCTTAAGAACAGCTAGAGGAAATTAACTTCTAAGGAGCATCAATATAACTGAAGTTGAATTTGCAAAAGAAACATCGAAAGATAGAAAGAAGACAAAAAAATAATATCTTCAAAGTGCTGAAAAAAATTGTCACCTTAGAATTATATATCCAGAAGTATATTCTTCATAAAGGAATATGAAATAAAGACATTTTCAAACAAATAAAAACTGAGAAAATGTATTGGCAAAAGAACTGCACTAAAAGAAACACTAAAGGTAGTTCTTCAGGCAGAAGGAAAATGATGCCAGATGGAAATGTGGAAATGCAGGAACCAATAAGGCAACATATTAGTAAATATAAATGAATATTTGTTATACAAAACAATAGTAACAGTTTCTTATGATGTTTAAAATACACATAGCATTAAAATGCATGACAAACATAAGGCAAAAGTCTAGGGGGTGATAAAAATGTGAAATTGTTCTAAGGTACAAGTATTATCAGGGAAATTATAAAAGTAATAATTTATATTTGACTGTAATAAGCTAAGAATACACATTTTAATTGATAGGGTAAGCACTAAAAGGGTAGTAAAATATTGTATTACTAACAAGTAAAGAGAGGGAATAATACAATATATATATAATTAGACCCCCCGAAAGAAATGGACAAAAGGGAAAATAACTTATGTCAAAAAAATTAAGACGGTAAATATAAAGACATGTCCGCTGAATTGATCCAATTAAATAAAGTAATTGATCCAATTAAAAGAATAAGACTACCAACTCAATAAGAAAACAGAATCCAACTATATGCTACTTATAAGACAGCACCTTGTTAAGCATACAATGTTTGAAAGTAAAAGGGTGGAAAAAGTTATATCATACAAACTGTGGGAAAAAAAAAAGAAAATTCATGTAGAAACTGATCTACTTACAATAAAAGTAGACTTTAAAGCAAAAAAATTTACTAGAAATACAGAAGGATATTTCATAATGATAAAGGGGTCAATCCACCAGGAGGATACAGCAATTCTCAATCTCCATGAACCAAATAACCATAGTTTCTAAATATATGAAACTAAAATTGACAAAACTAGAAGGATAAATAGAAAAATCCACTATTAAAGTGGAAAACTATAATACACCCTCTCAATAACTGATAAAATAATCTTAAAAAACTATATATACTAAGGATATAGAAATTCTGAATAATACAATTAACAAATATGACCCAATTGATGTATATAGAACCCTGCATCCAACAACAACAGAATACAAAAGTCTTTCAGGTATACATGGAACATTCGCCAAAATTGGTCATATTTTGGGCATAAAGCAAGTCTCAATAAATTTAAATGATTGGGATTATTCAAAGCATGTTTTCTAATCATAATTTGTAGAGAAAATTTTATGGTATTAAATGAACATATTAGAGAAGAAACAAATTTGAAATGTATATATTTAGTTTCCATTTATATAAGCTAGAAAATGAAAAGTAAATCAAACTCAAAGAAAGGAAAAGGGAAGAAATAATAAATAAAATAGCAAAATTCCATGAAATATAAAACAAATGCACAGTGGAGAAACTCAACAAAACCAGAAATTGTTGTTGTTGTTGTTGTTTTGATAAATTGATAAAGCTGATGTGTCCCTAAGAAGACTGATAGAGAAAACACAAATTACCAATAACACGAATGAAAAATGGGATATTGCTACAAATGCTACAGATATTAAAAAGATAAGAGGATATTACGAACGTTATACCAAAACATTTGCCAATTTAGATAAAATATTTAAATTTCTTGAAAAATTTACCAAAATTAGCATAGGAAGACACAGAAAATTTGAATTGTCTTATACGGTAAAGTAGAGGGTCAGTGAAAAAGAAGAAGACCCTTGTTTAGGCTGGGTTCTCTAGAGAAGCAAAACTAGTAAAGCATATAAATATCTATATAAAGAGATTTATATCAAGGAAATGGCTCACACAACTGTAGAAGCTGGAACGTCCCAAATCCGTAGGTCAGGCTGGAGGTTTCTCCTGATTCATGTAGCCACAGGGGCTGGCAAACCCAAGATCATCCAGGTCCAACAGCAGGATTCTTGCTCACAGGCTGCAAAGGCTGACAGATCCCAAGATTGGCAGGCAAGATGGCAGGTAAGTTGCTAGCTCAAGTGCCAAGAATTGGAGGTCAGACGAACGGAGCCAGCTGCAGGATCGAGATTGAGCAAAAGCCCATGAGCCTTGCCAGAGAGTTCACTTTTATTTGTTACAGGCCACACGCCCAAGGAAACTCTTTCAACTAATTGGCTACTCATAGAAGATCCCTTCATGGAGGTGATCATGTTATATGAAATCTCATCATGGAAGTGCTCACATCATCATATGACTGCCAAACTACATCATAACTTCCAAACCACTGAGAATCGTGGCCCAGCCAAGTTGACACACGACCTTAATGATCACAATCCTCAACGAGATGGATTGACACAGTGGCTGCAACAAAGGTCTCAAACAGCAATGACTGTGGAGATGGTGCACGACTGGGCAACATTTCATTCTGTTGTGCATGGGGTGGCTATGAGTTGGAAATGACTTGATGGTACCTAACAACAACCACCACCACCAAACTAAAAAAACCAAATCTGTTGCCGTCGAGTCGATTCTAACAACAATTCTAACAACAACAATACTTATTAAACAGTTGAACTTGTTATTTAAAAATTTTCTTCGAAGAAAACTTTAAGCCCAGGTGGCATTACTGATGAATTCTTCTAAACATTCAGGGAAGAAATATCATCAATATATGCAATCACTTTCAGAGAATAGAAAAAGGAAACGTGTCTCAACTCATTTATGACAAAGGCATAAGTTTGGTACCTTAATAGCAAAACTTATCAAGGACATTACAAGACATGAAAATTACAAGTGTGTCCCTCAGGAACATAAATACAAAATGCTAAGCAAAATGGAAGCAAATAAAATCCAGTGATATATAAGAGTAATGCATAACAACTAACAACTGTTCATTACAAGAATGAAAGAGTGGTTTGCAATTGTGCATTAGCAGAACAAAAGAAAAACAATACACAGGATCATCTTGATATATGCAGAAAAAGCATTTGATAAAATTCAAATAAGTGCACATTAAAAACAACCTTAGGAAACAAGAACTATATTGGGATCTTTCTCAATCTATAAAGGGTTTCTGTAAAAATATTTAGCATACATCATACTTTATGATGTAATTTTGATAGCTTTTCCTTTAAGTTTGAGAATAACTCAAGAATGTCCACTATGGCCACCTCTATTCAACAATGTACTAGAGGTTCTAGCCAGCTCAATAAAGGAAGAAAAATAAATAAAAATTACAAAGATTTGAAAAGAAGAGCATTGATCCACACTGCTGGGCCATGTACAGCCCTGAACATTCCATGCTCCTTCAACCCTCTATGCCTCTGCATGTGTTGTTCCTATACATGGCTTGCCTTCTCTTCCCCCCACACCTCCTGTACTCTTCTTCTGAGACCATGCTTGTGTCTTTTCCTTTGTCAATCCTTCCCTGGCCCACCCATCCAGAAGTGCTCCGTTCCTCCTTTCATCCTTGGTGCCCCCGCTACATCTAGGGCAGGTCTTTGGTTTGCACCTATGACTATCTTATGCACAGCTTCATTTCTACCACAAGAGAGCTACTGCAGGGCAGGGCCCATGGCCCAGCTAGCACCATCCCGACATGACTGGCCCAGTGCCCCAGTGTTTATTGGTGAAGAGATACCAAGTGGGGCACTAACTGCACCTTCAGAGTCTCACCAGAGGTGAGCAGCAGCTTGATGTCTGTAGAGTAGCCAAGTCTTAGAGATGGATGATACATATGATAAGATATATATTGAGTAGGATATGGCCAAGTAATTTTTTAAAATTGAAAAACAAAAAAGTAGAGTGAACACATGGACTTAAAGAGGCATGCCTTTTCTTGCTCTGTGACTCTCGTGTGCACCCACAGTAACTAGATTTGTATCTCTAATGCTATTTTCTAGTGAAGAAAAAAGGACCCCTTTGAAGACAATGGATTCCATGGCTCAGGAAAAAAATCACAGTGGATCTGGACTTATTGCTAATAGAAAACCAGATGTGCTCAAGGATGTCAGTGGGTGGGGCTCCCACTAGAGAGGAATAAAACACAGAATAAAAATTATGTTCATTTAGAACAGGTTCAGTCAGTGAAAGGCCATGAGTTCATAAAATACTTAGAAGAGTTGATATTATGTAATAAAGCAGTAGTTGTACTATCAAAAAATGACGACCTTAAATAGAATTAAAATAAATTTATATTTATTTCAAAACCAAACCAATTACCATTGAGTAAATTCCAATCATGGTGACCCCATGTTATGTCAGAGTAGAACTATGCTCCAAAGTGTTTTCAATGGCTGATTTTTTGGAAGTAGATCACCAGGCCTTTTTTCCAAGATGCCTCTGGGTGGGGCCTCTGGGTGAAATCAAACCTCCAACCTTTCAGTTGGGAGCTGATTGCATTAACATTTTGTACCACCCAGGAATTCCATTTATTTCAATAAGTATCAGCATATTAATATAACTTCATTTTCTCCTAAATATATGTTAGAAAATAGATAGTTTATGGGACAGAGCCAACATGGTGCCCTAGACAGATGCACCATGCCATCCCCCAGCAGTAAAGACTAAGTAAAACAGATACAATAGTCATTTCTGGAAACTTGAGCATCAAATGAAGGGATAAAGAACTAGATCAAACACTGAATGGAAGAAGAAACTGACAGAATACAGAACAAGGAGAATGGAAGTCCCCTGCCAACTAACACAATACAGAGTTGTCATCTTCAAATACAACCAGTAGTGACCCCACACAGGGAGTACAGGAAAGCAAATGCATGGAGCTCTCAACAGGAGACAGAACACCCAGTAACCAGAGAAACATGCTTTCTCACACTTCACCCTTCTGGTGAGTAGAAGCAAGAACCCACCCCCCCGCATCCTGGCAGCCCCCATTGCCAGGGTCCACAATGTGAGCCCTCCCACTCTCTGGGCCCACCCTGCCCTTCCCATTCTGTGGCTCCCCCCACTTTTTTCTTTCTTCCTTTACTTTCTCCCTCCCACCTAGCCCCGTATGCCACTTACCCCACCCCTTCCTGCTGGCTCCTGCTGCACCGCCATGGCTAGAGAGCCACCAGCTTACTGCTGTCCTAGGTCAGCCCTGTCCCCACCTGCCAATGCTGCTGTGCCTCCCCCCCCCCTTTTTTCTTTCTTCCTCCCAGCTAGCCCCAAAAACCGCCTCCCCTCCCTTGCTTCTGGCACTTGGGTCTGTCCCACCCTCACTTGCTGTCTTCTACTACGCTGCTATTTTTTCCCTCTTTTTTGCTTCCTTACTTTTTTTCTCCCGCCCACCAATCCTAGCACACACCTCCCACCCCTTCCAGCTGGCCCTTGCAGTGCCACCATGGATAGAGTGCCACCAGCACACTGGCCTGCTGCTGCCCCAAGCCTACCCCGCCCACAACTGCTGGCCCCCAATGCAACACAATTTCTTTCTTTTTCTTTCCTTCCTCCCTCCCACCTAACCCCATACAACTCCTCCCCCCTTTCCCGTTGGCTCCCGGGTCCACCATGCACCCACCCAACAGCTCCTGTTGTGCTGCCTTTTCTTCTTCTTTCTTTCTCTCTCTTTTCTTTTCTTTCTCCCTCTCATCTAGCCACGTATTCCAATGCCCCCTCTTCCTACTGACCTCTACTGCTCCGCTGCAGTTAGAGTGCCCTCAGCACTCAGGCCCGCCACTTCACTGGACCCACACTGTACCTCCCCTCCTGCCACCTGACCAGGCACTGAACAGTAGAAAGTGAGCCCATACCACTCCCCATCTGACACCTTGCCCATCTGGTGAGGGGCTGTGAATGCTCCCACACCACTGGACCAACATCACGAGGTAGAAATCACCTACCCAGTCTACCCTCAGCCACCTTGCCAAACCAGTATACAGTTAAAGAGGCTCACCCTGCCTACTGCTGCCCTGCCCACTTGGATAAGGTAGTGAGAGCTATTTTGCCCATAGATGAGCAAGCTGCAAGCATGCCTGCCAGCCTGCCCTGATATATTAAAACAAAACAAAAAAGCAGGATAAAATGGGATGACATATATAAAATCTTGAAAGAAAAAGCTGCCAACCAAGAATAATATATCCTGTAAAATTCTCTCTCAAATGTGATTGTGAAATTAGGACATTTCCAGCTAAACAGAAATTAAGGAAATTCATAAAAACCAAACCAAACTTACAAGAAATATTAGAGGGAGTCCTTGGGTTAGAGAGCCAACAACATCAGACAACAATCAGAGTCTAGGACACAGGACAGAATCAGCGAGATATCAACCTAGATAAAGAACTCTCAATAATATAACAAAGCTAAAAGACTTAAAACAGGGAAAGAGAGCCATCAATATGTAAATTAAAACAACATCAAAACAATAAAAGAGGGAATAAATGGAGTAGGTACAAGGGTTTCAAATAGAGAGGAAGTCAAGGCGATGTCAAGTAATAAGACTGGTTCAAACTTAGGAAGATAAGGGTAAATTTCAAGGTAACCACAAAGAAGGTTAACAAACCTGTTTATCAAAATAAACAAGAAGAAAAACATAAAGACCCAGTAAACACAAAATCTATAATAACAAAAGAAATGAAAAAAATCCACAAACAAAAGGAACTCAGCACAGGAAAGTAAGAGGAACAAAGAAAATGTTAGAACCAGCACACACACACACAAAGTACAAAAATATGACAGCAATCGACTCTTACCTATCAATAATCACACTGAATACAAATGCCTTAAATGCACCCGTAAAAAGATAGAGTGGCAGAATGAATTAAAAAAAAAAAAAAAAAAGACCCATCAATATGCTAGCTACAAGGACAGAACATCTAGAAAGAATCTTAACAAAGATACAGAAGATCTAAAGGCCACAATCAACCAATTTGACCTCTGGGACATATATAAAACACTCCACCCAGCAGCAGCAAATATACATTCTTTTCCAACACACATGGAACATTCTCCAGAATAGATCACACTTTAGTCCACAAAGCATCCTCGATAAAATCCAAAATATCAAAATAATACAAAGCATTCTTTCTGATCACAATGTCATAAAAGTAGAAACAATAAGAGGAAGAGCAAGGAAAGAAAATCAAATATATAGAAACTGAATAATAACACCTTGCTTAGAAACAACTGTGTAATAGAAGAAATCAAAGAAGGAATAAAAAATTCTTAGACTCTAACGAGAATTAAAACATATCCTACCAAAACCTTTAGGACACAGCAAAGGCAGTGCTCAGAGATCAAATTATCGCAATAAACACACACATCAAAAAATAAGAATGTTCCATAATCAAAACGTTAGTTCTACAACTTGAACAAATAAAAAGAGAACAGCAAAAGGAGGCCACAGTCACAAGAAGAAAGGAAATTATAAAGATTAAAGCAGAAATAAATGAAACAGAGAACAGAAAAACAGTAGAAAGAATCAAGATTAAAAGTTGGTTCTTTGAAAGGATCAACAAAATCAACAAACCACTGGCCAAACTGACAAAAGAAAAACAGGAGAGGAAACACATAACCCAAATAAGAAATGAGATGGGGGACATTACAACAGACTCAACTGAAAAAAAAAGGATCATAACAGAATACTATAAAAAATAGTACCTCAACAAATTTGAGAACCTAGAGGAAATGGACAAATTTCTAGAAATACACTACCTACCTAAAAGACCACAAACTGAGATAGAAAATCTGAACAGATCAATAACAAGAGAAAAGATTCGAAGAGGTAATTAGAAAACAAAAACAAACAAACAAACAAACAAAACTCCCAACAACAAAAAATAGCCCTGGACCAGTTGGCTTCACTGGACAATTCTACCATTCAGAGAAGATCTCACACTAGTACTATTCAAACTATTTCAGAGCATAGAAAAGGAAGGAATACTGCTAATTCGTTCTATGAAGCTAGCATAAGCCTGATACCAAAGCCAGGCAAAGACACCACAAAAAAGAAAATTACAGATCAACATCTCTCATGAATATAGATGCAAAAATTCTCAACAAAATTCTAGCCAATAGAATTCAGCATCACATCATGACCAAGTGGGATTCATACCAGGTATGCAAGGAAGGTTCAGCATTAGAAAATCAATCAATGTAATCCACCACATAAATAGAACAAAAGAATCAAGTCATCATCTTAATCCACTACTCAGAAAAGGCTTTTGATAAAGTCCAACATCCATTCCTGATAAAAGCTTTCAATAAAATAGGAATAGAAGGGCAGCCATCTAAGATACTCCACTGGTCTCATCTCCTCAGGAGCAAGGGAGAATGAAGAAAACAGGATACAAGGGAAAGATTAGTCCAAAAGACTAATGGACCACAGCTACCACAGCCTCCACCAGACTGTCCAGTACAACTACACAGTGCCCAGCTACCACCACTGACTGCTCTGACTGAGATCACAACAGAAGGTCCTGGACAGAGCTGGAGAAAAATGTAGAACAAAATTCTAACTCACAAAAAAAGACCAGAAGACTTACTGGCCTGACAGAGACTGGAGAAACCCTGAGATGATGGCCCCCGGGCACCCTTTTAGCTCAGTAATGAAGTCACTCTCAAGGTTCACCATCCAGCCAAAGATTAGACAGCCCCATAAAACAAAACGAGACTAATGGGGCACAACAGTCCAGGGACAAGGACTAGAAGGCAGGAGGGGACAGGAAAGCTGGTAATAGGGAACCCAAGGTTGAGAAGGGACAGTGTTGACTTGTTTGTGGGGTTGTTAACCATTGTCATAAAACAATATGTGTACTAACTGTTTAATGAGAAACTATTTGTTCTGTTAACCTGCATCTAAAGTACAATAAAAAAAGAAAAAAAAAAAAGGAATAGAAGGGAAATTCTATATACTAAAGGGCATCTATACAAAACCAGCAGCCAACATCATTCTCAGTGGAGAGAGGCTGAAAGCATTCCCCTTGATAAATGGAAGAAGACAAGGATGCCCTTTATCACCACTCCTATTTAATGTTGTGCTGGAAGTCCTAGCTAGATCAATAAGGCAAGAAAAAGAAATAAAGGGTATCCAAATTGGTAAGGAAGAAGTCAAACTATTCCTATTCACAGATTAAATGACTCTATACGTAGAGAACCCCCAGATTCCACAAGAAAACTACTGGGACTAATAGAAAGATTCAGCAAAGTAGCAAGATACAAGATCAGCATACAAAAATCAGTTGGATTCCTATACACCAACAAAGAGAACTTCAAAAAGGAAATCAGGAAGACAAAACCATTTATAATAGCCTTTAAAAAGATAACATACTTAGGAATAAATCTAACCAGGGACATTATTATGGATTGAATTGTGTCCCCCAAAAATATGTATCAACTTGGCTAAGCCATGATTCCCAGTATCGTGAGTTTGTCCACCATTTTGTGACCTGATGTGATTATCCTATGTGTTGTAAATCCTAACCTCTATTATGTTAATGAGGCAGGATTACAGGCAGTTATGTTAATGAGGCAGGGCTTGATCTACAGGATTAGGTTGTATCTTCAAACTCTTTTGAGATATAAAAAAGAATCATGCAGAGAGGAGAGGGACCTCCTGCCACCAAGAAAGAAGAGCAGAAAGTGAAGAGGCTGGGATCCTTGCACTGAGAAGCTCCTAGATCAAGGGAAGATTGATGACAAGGACCTTCCCCAGAGCCGACAGAGACAGAAAGCCTTCCCCTGGAGCTGGCACCCTGAAATCAGACTTCTAGTCTCCTACACTGTAGGAGAATAAATTTCTGTTTGTAAAAGTCATCTGCCTGTGGTATTTCTGTTATAGCATCCCTAGATAACTAAGACAGATGTAAAAGACCTATACAAAGAAAATGACAAAACACTACTGCAAGAAACCAACAGAGACCAACATAAATGGAAAAACATACCATGCTCATTGATAGGAAGACTCAACATTATGAAAATGTAAATTCTACCCAAAGCAATCTATAGATATAATGCAATCCCAATCCAAATACCAATAGTATTCTTTAACAAGATGGAAAAACTAATCACCAACTTTATATGGAAAAGAAAGAGGACCCAAATAAGCAAAGCATCATTGAAGAAAAAGAACGAAGTAGGAGGCCTCACACTACCTGATCTCAGAACTTACTATATAGCCATTGAAGTCAAAACAGCCTGGTAGTGGTATAATGACAGACACATAGACCGATGGAACAGAATTCAGAACCCAGATGTAAAACCATACCCCTATGGCCAGCTGATCTTTGACTAAGTCCATTAAATAGGTAGAAGAGAGTCTTTTTAACAAATGGTGCTGGCAAAACTGTACATCCTTCTGTAAAGAAAATGAAACAGGACCCATACCTCACACGATACACAAAAACTCACTCAAAATGGATTAAAGACGTAAATATAAAACATAAAACAATACAGACCATGGAAGAAAAAATAAGGACAATGCTAGGGGCCCTAGTACATGGCATAAATAGTATACAAACCCTAACTGACAATGCACAAACACGAGAAGATAAAATAGATACTGGGAGATCCTAAAAATTAAACACTTCTGTGCATCAAAAGACTTCCCCAAAAAAGTAAAAAGAAAAACTATAGACTGGAAAAATTTTTTTTTGCTCACGACATATCTGACAAGGGTCTAACTCTAAAATCCATAAATTACTTCAACATCTCAATAACAAAAACACAAATAATCCAATTAAAAAATGGGCAAAGAATATGAACAGACACTTCACCAAAGAAGACATTCAGGTGGCTAACAGACATGTAAGGAAATGCTCACAATCATTAGCCATTAGAGAAATACAAATCAAAACTACAATGAGATACCATCTCACCCCTACAATACTGGTGCAAATCCAAAAAACACAAAATCACAAATGTTGGAGAGGTTTCAGAAAGATTAGAACTCTTATGCAGTGCTGGTGGGAATGTAAAATGTACAACCACTTTGGAAAACGGTATGGTACTTCCTTAAAAAGCTAGAAATAGAAATACCATACGATCCAGCCATCTTATTCCTAGGAATATACCCTAGAGTAGTAAGAGATGCCACACGAATAGATATATACATACCTGTGTTCATTGCAGCACTCTTCACAATAGCAAAAAGATACAAACAACCTAAATGCCCATCAATAGAGGAATGGATTATCAAATTATATTACACACAGTGTAATATGCAACAATAAAGAGCAATGATGAATCTGTGAAACATCTCACAACATGAATGAATCTGGAGGGAATTATGCTGAATAAAATAAGTCAGTCACAAAAGGACAAATATTGTATGAGACTACTATTATAAAAACTCAAGAAAAGGTTTACACAAAGGAAAAAAACAATCTTTGATGGTTACGAGGGAGGGGAGGGATGGGAGGGAAAAACACTAACTAGATAGTAAACAAGTGTTGACTTTGGTGAACGGAAAGACAACACACAATATAGGGGAAGTCAGCACAGTGTGACCGTGGCAAAGTCATAGAAGCTCCCTAGACATATCCAAACACCTCGAGGGACTGAGTTACTGGACTGTTGGCTGGGGACCATATCTCTGGGGACATTTAGGTCAATTGGTATAACATAGTTCATAAATGTTCTACATCCTACTTTGCTGAGTAGCATCTGGGGTCTTAAAATCTTGCAAGGTACATCTAAGATACATCTATTGGTCCCACCCCGTCCAAAGCAAAGGAGAATGCAGAAAACCAAAGACATAAGGAAAATATTAGACCAAAGGACTAATGACCACATGAACCAGAGCCTCCACCAGCCTGAGGCCAGAAGAACTAGATGATGCCTGGCTACCACCACCGATCATTCTGATAAGGGTTACAATAGAGGGTCCAGGACAGGCAGGAGAAAAATGTAGAACAAAATTCAAGTTCACATAAAAAGACCAGACTTACTCGTCTGACAAAGACTGGAGGAACTCCAGAGACTATGGCCACCTGACACCCTGCTAACTCAGAACTGAAGCCACTTCCGAAGTCCACCTTTCAGCCAAAGATTAAACAGGCCTATAAAATAAACAATAACACATGTGAGGAACATACTTCTTAGTTCAATCAAGTATGCAAGACCAAGTGGGCAATACTGCCCAACAGCAAATACAAGAAGGCAGGAAGGGACAGGAAAACTGGACGAACGGACTTGGGGAACCTATGATAGAAATGGGGAGAATGCTGACACATTGAGGGCATTGCAACCAATGTCACAAAACAATCTGTATATAAATTTTTGAATAAGAAACTAATTTGCACCGTAAACTTTCAGTAAAGCACAATAAAATTTAAAAAATTATTTATGTATATGTATAAGAATACACCTATGTATATTTTTTATCTGAGTAAGCAGGAAAGAAAAAGCAAAAATAATTTGATCAGAGTAGAAATATACAATCTGAAGGGCAAAGTTAAAAGAAAATCACTTAATAATTCTGCTATGGAGAAAAAAGTTCATAGCCAAATAACCAATATTTGAGTAACTTAAGATTTTTTTAAAGGGAAAATCAACTTTGAGGAATGTTTCTCAATTAAGTGTGAAGTAAAAAACAGTTTAAATAAGTTTAGTTTTCTTATGTTTGGGTACATATGATTTACTTACCAGAAGTCCTTAAAAGACCTGATTCAATAAATATGAAAAGGTGATAGTATTTTTTGGTAATAATGAATACAAACATATCACCAACGCATGCACACAGAGACAAATTATTGTTTGTATCAAAGTAGTTGCATGAAAAAGTTATGCATTTATTTCAATGCTACTACTGCTCAAAATATTGTTGGTTCACTAATTTGAAAATTCGTACACTTCTTCCAGAGCTAATTTCTTCTCCCGCCCCCTCTCTATCTTCCATTCTCTTTTTGTTATTGGAAATAGCATTACTCCTCGCCCCTGCAAAACACACATATTAAAGACAGGAAGGGGCCCTGTCATCACAGCCACCAGGCATATGGCAGCAGGAACTGAGAACTTTCAATGGCAGCCCCCTAAAGAGCCTGCCTCAGACACCTGGGGGTGCCCTGGTTCCCATCCTCCTGAAGTCCTGGTGGTTCAATTCTTTATTCAATCTTTTTAAAAAATATTTATGTTTTACTTCTCTTTATTTTGCTTTAGTTAGACAAAGTTGGTTTCAGTAGCTACAGCCAGAGAACCATAACTGAAACAACTGGTTTAATTGCCAAATTGGGCTTCACTTGATAGATGAGTAGATGTAAGACCAGAGAGGAAAAAACTATTTGCCTAAGGTCACAGAGATATTCCAAAGGAGAACTGGATCTAGAACTCAGGACTAATGATCCTGATGCAGAGACCTTTCTCTTCTATCACACTGCCTCGTCCATTCTGCTCTCCCTCCAAGATGTACCCAACCACTGAACACAAAGATGTCCACATGTCTAGGCCCTGGGATATAACTCCATCTTTTGGAAATAGAGGAGAAGAAAAGCATCAGGAAGAGAATTGCTGTTTTTGTTGTTGTTAGGTGGCATCGAGTCAGTTCTGACTCATGGCGACCCTGTGTACAACAGAAGAAAACACTGCCCAGTCCTGCACCTTCCTCACAAACGTTGTTATGCTTGAGCCCATTGTTGCAGCCACTGTGTCAATCCTTCTTGTTGAGAATCTTCCTCTTCTTTGCTGACCCTCTACTTTGCCAAGCAAGGAAAAGGATTAGAAGAATATGAACGAGAGGAGATGCAAGTTTGTAAAACGCGAAGCATGCTACTTAGGACTTCTCATCCACCAGGCACAGTGGCTGAAGCATCTGGGCTTTGCTCTGAGACCCCTCTCTTGTTTCCCCAGGCTGTTCTCAATCGTGCTACAGGAATGTAATTTTCTTTAAATTTATAATTTAATCATAAATGTAATGAATGCACATGATGAAATGTTCAAATACCTTATAACTATGAAAAGTAAATTGTTCCAACTCCAAAGCTCTGGCCTCACTCTACAACTGCGTTCCCTTCCCCAGTTGTTCCAGCCTGTGTTCTAGCCCTGCTCTCAGTGGCCTGTGCTAGCCCATGGGGTGCAGTTCTGTACAACTTCTCATGCAGCATCCTTGGAAAGGGTGTTTCTTACCAGGAGTGTGGATGAAAGCCTGAAGGGAATGGGCCAGAACCAAGGGGAGAACGTGCCGTGAGGAAAAGGGGATGGCAAAGATGGACAAATCTTTCCTGGAGGTAGCTGCAGAGGAGCAGAAAAAAGAGAGGAGCAGAGAAAACAGCTATCACTTGTTTATTGAACAGTTTAGATGATTTGTTTTTCATTTTCTACTGTGGATAAGAAAGGGATTTGCTTGCCCCCCTGTGTCTTGTAAGGTTATTTAGTATCTAAGTTACAGTGGAAGTGGGAATGGTGTTCTGGTAATTTGACTAAAAATGTTCACCTTTTAAAATTATGCTTGCATCTTCAAGGACATTCTACTGAATCCCAGTAGACTATGAAGAATGATCTCAAGCTTTCAACCTTTCGAGTCAGATATTTTCAAAGGAAGATACAAGTTGAATGTGGATAAACTGAAGGCTTCATTTTCCATGAGCTCTCCTTTGCTGCCATCTAGTGACAGTTTACATGATGTGAATGAGCATTTCCTTTGCCTAAGCAGTGCTTTCACTGGGCTGGGGGTGTTTCAGATTGAGCCTAGGGATTTAATGTGCTGATTTGCATCAGTTGTGACGCTTAATCTCTTGAAGAGCATGGACTACGCATGTCGCTGTTTTCTGTACAAAGCAAGGGAAGATGACCCCTGAACTTTACAACTGTGGTCCAAATACAGCTCAAGCAAACAGTCATGAAGACATCATGAAAAGTAAACCCATCACTGAACAAATATATGATACATTTGCATTGCAGTGAGAAACAACCTTTTGTTATAAAAATGTGCTGCAATGAATAGGCTTATCTATAAATTATTTCATATTTTTGGTAGTATATCTTTTGGACAAATTTCTAGAAGCATCATTTCTGGATTAGAAGGTGAATGCATGTATTAATCATGCATTTATGCATATGAATGCATATATAAATATTGCCAAATTCCCCTCTGTCAGAGCTATAACATTTTCCATCCACACCAAGAAGGCACAGGTTTGGCTGGGTCTTCACATCCTCCCCAAGAGAGTAGCTCTTACACTGTTGGATTATACCAGTCTGGTAGGTGAAAAACAATATGTCATTGTAGTTTAAGTTTGTTCCTCCTATTATGGGTGTTTCAGTCAAGGGCCAGTCGGGAAAAAGAGAAACCAGACAAATTACTCTAATAGAGAACATTAACTACGGGTAGATGCTGAACAGGTTTCAGTGGAGCTTCCAGGCTAAGATCTATCAGGAAGAAAGGCCTGGTGATCTACTTCTGAAAATCAGTCAATGAAAACCCTTTGGGTCACAAAGGTCCAATCCCCAACTGACCACGGGGATGGTGCAGGACCGAGCACTGTTCCGTTCCATTGTGCATGGGGTTGCCATGAGTCAGGGTCCAGTGGCATCACTAGTATTGGTGTCACCCAGTGAGGTAACTCATGGTGTCACCCCCCCAAGGACCTCCTCCTGTACCAGACCATACAGAATCCTTAGTAATGTTTATTATCTATTTTAACCACAGAATAATGTGTGATAAATATAGCTGTGAATTCCTTATATGTAATATTTCTTAGATTATGTGAATACAAATAAAATTATTATGTAAAATATTTCTACGTTGGGTTACAACATTATTAGTTACAACATTACTAGTAACTGAGCAAAAGCCTTTTTTATTTTTCTCCTTTTTCTTTAATTACTATTCCATTCTCAAAAAAGTTATTGATATAGGTTCTCAAATACTAATTACCACAATATTGTAGCTAAAACATCAGAAAATTTGACAAAATCAGGGACTATAAGAACACCGGAAGCAATGGAAACAACAACACATGATTGTAGCACATGCAGACAAAACAATGTGACTCAAAGTGTCACTGCAATTGAGTAATAATGACAGCTCGGACCGAAGCAAACTAGAAGGTTCAAAAAGTAAATTAGCATAGAGTCTTAGCCTTGTAGGTATAGTGATACATGTATGCTGGGCTTACAGAAAAATTTTTTTTGTTATAACTAACTACAGGAATATTTTATTAAAAATAATAAATCTATGCTGAAACATTGCACAGAAATTTTATAGTCATTTTGGTGTCACCCCTTCTGACAGTGCCACCCAGTGCAGTCCGCACCCTCTGCACCCCTTAAGGATGCCACTGTCAGGGGCTGACTAATGAGTCAGCTACTAACAACAGCAAAACAGTTAAACAGATACTGGTGAACTAAACAGGCAAAAAGGAAACATGTCCAATTAGCTTCATATTTGGAATATATAGAATGGCTTTGGTTTTCTGACCGAACCCTGACTCTCTCCATGACTGCTGGCTCCCAAATCATAATATTTCCCCTCTCTGACTAACCTGCTCAATTTCTGACATTTAGTGTTTTAATCCCACTGTATAGAAAAATTTCTTACATGCCAGGTTGCCCATCTAGATTGCCCTGACATAAGGATATGACTGAGGAACTCTCTGGGATCCAGGGAGGATCTCAGAAACTTCCTTTAAGTCAGCGTGCCTGTCACACATTCCTAAATGTTTTAAAATCTCTGCCTGAGCGGTCTCTGGACGAACTAGCTGGCACAAGGGTACATTACACAAGCCACTTGGTCCTTAAACCTTGGCCCAGTTTCTGAAATGCTCCGTGATGTACAGTAAGCAATAGCAACATTCCTTATGACAAAATAACACATAAAAGAAAGTTACAGCCAAGTCAATTCATGTATAAAAGCTGTAAAGAAAATACCATCAGATATTATGACATTAAAATGACGAGATGCCATGACTTAGTAGAGGTACATTCCAGAATTTATTCTAGCACATTACTAAGTATGTGGGTCAAGAGAGAAAAAAAGTAAATTATAATCTCAATACCTAACTATGAAAGATTCTTTAATCTGGCTTAAATTTAAAGAAATGCAATGATTCCAGGGAATGGCACTGCTTGTACATGGTTTTACTACAGGGAATACAACTTAGAATTGTATTTCTGTAGTTTTCGTGTTTTCTCTTCCTTCAGCAGCAAAATTTATCAATTTCAAGCAGGAGTGGATTATTTTGTATTTATTATGAAAAAGCTAATTGTTTTACTAACTAAGTCACTGTGCTTTATCTGAAAATGACAGAAAACAGCCTCTAGGTTATGAGTTTTACTAAGAACCCTGGATTTAACAAACAGTCCTTTTTTTTTTTTTCTAAATAAAATTGAAATAGATAGCCCCTAAGTTGCCAGGATGGTGAAGAATCCAACCCCGATTCTACCTTGGAGTTCCCTAGATATCCCTGGTATAACCCAATAATCGAGGGCCTTGTGTGGCACCCTGAAGTTAGAGGAAGGTCCTCTAGACTTCAGTTCCTCATGATTGCCATTAGGATGCTCATATCCAAGCTGGTAGGCTATTTTAAATCAATGTGGGAACAGGAGCCATTCCTTCGGGACTGAGCGTTCTTGCTCTTAGCATTGAGTCTTCCCAGCACCCACTCACTGTCCTCTCACTGCTCCTCTCACACTCTAGGCTCTGCATAGTAGGGGGGATACGGTCCCTTCCTCCTGTGTCTGAGGAAAGCGTATTAGTCTAAGGACTGATTTTCCAGTTACAACACGTTCTGGTCCCCCTAGATAAGCGGACTTTTACACAGAGCCACAGATTCACAGGATATGAGTAAAACACAAACAAGGTTTAATGCTGCTTTTAAGATCCAGTAAGAAAGAAAGGGTGTCCCTGGGTGTACAGATGGTTCATGCCTCAGCTGCTAACTGAAAGGTTGGAGATTTGAGTCCACACAGACCCCATGTGTGTCAGAGTAGAACTGTACTTCATAGAGGTTTCAATGGCTGATTTTTTAAAGTAGATTAAATATTTTGCACATCAAAGAACTTTATTAACAAAATGTAAAGACAACCTACTGATTGGCAGAAAACAATTTGGAATCATATAGTGAATAAGGGCCTAATACCCAAAAACTATGTAAAACTTCTACAACTTAACAATACAAACACAAGCAACCCAATCAAAAATGGGCAAAAGACTTGAATAGTTCACCAAAGAGGATATTCAAATGGCCAACAAGTACATGAAAAAATGCTCAACGTCTTTAGCCATTAGGGAGATGCAAATCAAAACCACAATGAGATAATCACCTCACCCCCATTAGAATGGTAATGATTAAAAAACAAAACAAACAGAAAACAACAAGTGTTGACAAAGTTGTGGAGAAACTGGAACACTCATCCATTGCTGATAGTAATGTAAAATGGTGCAGCCACTGTGGAAAACAGTTTGGTGATTCCTCAAAAAGTTGAACATAGAACTGCCATGTGACCCAACAATCCCAATCCTAGATGTATACAGTTTTTCAGAAGAAGTGAAGGCGGGAATGCAAACACAATCCTGTACACCAATGTTCATTGCCATTCTTTGTGGAGACAACCAAAATGTCCATCAACAGATAAATAGATAAACAAAATGTGGTATATACATATAGTGGGGCCCTGCTGGTGCAGTAGTTAAGACCTTCGCTGCTAACCAAAAGGTCATCAGTTCAAATCCACCAGCCACTCCCTGGAAACCCTATGGGGCAGTTCTACTCTGTTCTGTAGGGTCGCTATGAGTTGGAAACAACTTGACAGCAATGGGTATACATATCGTGGAATATTACGCAGCCTTAAAGAGAAAGGAAGTCTGATGCATGCCACAACATGGATGAACTTTGAAAACATTATGCTGAGTGAAAGAAGTCAGTCACAAAAGGACAAATACTGTATGATCTCACTCATATAAAATAAGCAAATATATAGAAACAGACATAAAGAAAACAAAAATTCTCACACCTGGACCAATAAGCAACATCATGATAAATGGAGAAAAGATTGAAGTTGTCAAGGATTTCATTTTACTTGGATCCAAAACCAATGCCCATGGAAGCAGCAGTCAAGAAAGAAAAGGATACACTGCACTGAACAAATCTGCTGCAAAAGACCTCTTTAAAGTGTCAAAAAGTAATACTAAGCTGCACCTGACTCAAGCCATAGTGTTTTCAATTGCTTCATATGCATGTGAAAGCTGGACAATGAACAAGGTGGACCGAAGAAGAATTGATGCCTTTGAATTATGGTATGGACGAAGAATATTGAATATACCATAGACTGTCAGAAAAATGAACAAATCTGTCATGGAAGTACAGCCAGAATGCTCCTTAGAAGGGAGAATGGCAAGACTTCATCTCACGTACTTTGGACATGTTATCAGGAGGGATCAGTCCCTGGAGAAGGACATCATGCTTGGGAAATTACAGGGTTAGCAAAGGAGAGGAAGACCCTCAAAGAGATGGACTGACACAATGGCTGCAATAATGGGCTCAAGCATAACGATTGTGAGGATGGTGCAGGACCGGGCAGTATTACGTTCTGTTGTACATAGGGTCGCTCGATGGCCCCTAACAACGGCAACAGAAACTAAAGATTATTAGTGATTACTAGGGGCGGGAGGGAGGGAGAAAGGGGGAGTTTTTGTTTGGGGGGCATTAAGTTTATGTTAACAGTGGTGGAATATTTTGGAAAAAGGTAGAGATAATGGTGGCCCAACATGAAAAATGTAATCTGTCATTGAACTGTAAATGTGGAAGTTTGTATTGGTGTGTATATTTTCACCACAATAATAATAATAATAAATCTATGTGGGTGCCAAGTGATTTTTTTAAAATTGTACTTTAGATGAAGGTTTACAGAACAAATAGTTTCTCATTAAACAGTTAGTACAGATAGTGTTTTATGACAACAGTCAACAATCCCACGACATGTCAACACTGTCCCCCCTCAAACTTGTGTTCCCTATTACCAGCTTTCCTATCCCCTCCTGTCCTCCAGATCCTGTCCCTGGACTGCTGTGCCCCACTAGTCTTATTCTGTCCTATGGGGCTGTCCAATCCGCAGACAAATGGTGAACCTCGGTAGGGACTTTATTACTGAGCTAAAAGGGGCCATACTCTCAGGGTTTCTCCAGTCTCTGTCAGGCCAGCAAGTCTGGACTCTTTTTGTGAGTTAGAATTTTGTTCTACATTTTTCTCCAGCTCTGTCTGGGGACCGAGCTAGTTGTACTGGACTCAGTCTGGTGGAGGCCGTTGTAGTTCTGGTCCATTAGTCCTTTGGACTAATCGTTTCCTTGTATCTTGTATTCTTCATTCTCGCTTGCTCCTGAAAGGGTGAGACCAGTGGAGTATCTTAGATGGCTGGTCACAAGCTTTTTATGTACCCAGATACTACTCACCAAGGTAGAATGTAGAACATTGTCGTTATAAACTATGTTATGCCAATTGAGCTAGATGTTCCCCGAGACCATAGTCCCCACAGCGCTCTGCCCAGCAATTCAATCCCTCGGGGAGTTTGGATGTGTCTATGGAGCTTCCATGACCTTTCCTTGTACAAGTTGTGCTGGTTTCCCCAGCATTGTGTACTGTCTTACCCTTCACCAAAGTTACCACTTACCTATTGTCTATTTAGTATTCCCCCCCCCACACCCCTCCCATCCCTCGTAACCAACAAAGATTATTTCTTTTTGTGTATAAACTTTTTCATGAGTTTTTACAGTAGAGGTCTCATACAATATTTGTCCTTTTGTGATTGATTTATTTCACTCAGCATAATGTCCTCCAGTTTCATCCATGTTATGAGATGCTTCACAGATTCTTTATTGTTCTTTACTGTTGCATAATACTCCATTGTGTGTACGTACCATAGTTTGTTTATCCATCCATCTGTTGGTGGGCATCTAGGTTGTTTCCATCTTTTTGCTATTGTGAACAATGCTGCAATGATCATGGGTGTGCGTATGTCTATTCGTGTGACGGCTCTTATTTCTCTAGGGTATATTCCTAGGAGTGGGATTGCTGGATCATATGGTATTTCTATTTCTGGCTTTCTAAAGAAGCACTATATCATTTTCTAAAATGGTTGTATCATTTGCATTCCTACCAGCAGTGCATAACAGTTCCAATCTTCCCGCAGCCTCTCCAACATTTGTTATTTCCAGTGTTTTGATTTGTGCCAGTAATGCCGGGGTGAAATGGTATCTCATTGTGGTTTTAATTTGCATTTCTCTAATGACTGGTGATCATGAGCATTTCCTCATGTGTTTGTTAACTGCTTGAATGTCTTCTTTGGTGAAATGTCTGTTCATTTCCTTTGCCCATTTTTTAATAGGATTATTTGTCTTTTTGTTGTACAGGTGTTGGATTTTCTTGTAGATTTTAGAGAGAAGAACTTTGTCTGACTTGTAATGTCCAAAATTTTTTTTCCCAGTCTGTAGGTTCTCTTTTTACTCTTTTGGTGAATTCTTTTGGTGAGCATAAGTGTTTAATTTTTAGAAGATCCTAGTTATCTTGCTTATCTTCTGGAGTTTGTGTGCTGTTGATTATGGTTTGTATCCTGTTAATGCTGTGTATTAGGCCCTCTAGCGTCGATCCTGTTTTTTTTTCTATGAACTTTACAGTTTTTGGCTTTATATTTAAGTCTTTCATCCATTTTGAATTAGTTTTTGTGTATGGTGTGATGTGTGGGTCCTGTTTCATTTTTTTGCAGATGGAATCCAGTTTTGCCAGCACCATTTGTTAAAAAGACCATCTTTTCCCCATTTCATGGACTTTGGGTCCCTGTCGAAGACCAGGTGACTGTAAGTGGATGAATTTACATCTGGGTTCTCCATTTTGTTCCATTGGTCAATGTATCTGTCATTGAACCAGTACCAGACCGTTTTGACTACTGTAGCTGTATAGTAGTTTCTGAGGTCTTCTTCTTCAGTAGTGCTTTACTTATCCAGGGCTTCTTCCCTTTCCACATGAAGTTAATGATTAGTTTTTCCATCTCTTTAAAGAATGTTGCTGGTATTGGGATGGGGCTTGCATTGTATTTGTAAATTACTTTGGGTAGAATTGTCATTTTCACAATGTTGAAGTCTACCTATCCATGAACATGGTATGTTTTTCCATTTATGTAGATTTCTTTGGGATTCTTGCAGTAGTGTTTTGTAGTTTTCTTTGTGTAGGTCTTTTACATTGCTGGTTAGATTTATTCCTGAGAATTTTATTTTTTAAGGGGCTATTATAAATGATATTGTTTTCCTGATTTCCTTTTCATCATTCTCTTTATTGGTGTATACGAATCCAATGGATTTTTGTATGTTTATCTTGTATCCTGCTACTCTGATGAATCTTTCTATTAGTTCTAGTAGTTTTCTCGTGGAGTCTTTAGGGTTTTCTGTGTATAGTATCCTATCATCTGCAAACAGGGACAGTTTAACTTCTTCATTACCAATTTGGATGCCCTTTACTTCTTTTTCTTGCCTTACTGTTCTAGGTAGGACTTCCAGCACAATGTTAAATAGGAGTGGTGATAAAGGGCATCCTTGTCTTGTTCCTGTTCTCAAGGGGAATGTTTTCAGCCTCTCTCCATTAACAGTGATGTTGGCTGTTTGGTTTTCCATAGATGCCCTTTATTACGTTGAGAAATTTCCCTTCTATACCTATTTTATGGAGAGTTTTTATCAGGAATTGGTATTGGACTTTGTCGAATGCCTTTTCTGCCTCAATTGAGATGATCACGTGATTCTTTTCTTTCCTTTTATTTATGTGGTGGATTACGTTGACTGATATTCTAATATTGAACCATCCTTGCATACTTGATATGAATCTTACTTGGTCGTGGTGTATTATTTTTTTGATATGATGCTGAATTCTATTGGCTATAATTTTGTTCAGAATTTTTGGATCTATATTCATGAGAGATATTTGTCCATAATTTTCTTTCTTTGGGTGTCTTTGCCTGGTTTTGGTATCAGGGTTATGCTGGCTTCATAGAATGAATTCAAAAGTGTTACTTCCTTTTCTGTGTTCTGTAATAGTTGGAGTAGTACTGGTATAAGCTCTTCTCTGACTGTTTGGTAGAGTTCTCCAGTGAAGCCATCTGGGCCAGGGCTTTTTTTTTTTTTTTTTAATTACCTTTTCATTCTCTTCTCTTGTTACAGGTCTGTTCAGATTTTCAACATCACTTTGTGGTAGTTTGGGTAGGTAGCATGTTTCTAGATATTTATTCATTTTCCTTTATGTTTTCAAATTTGTTGGAGTATAAGTTTTCATAATACTCTGTTATGATTCTTTTTATTTCCGTTGGGTCTGTTGTAATGTCCCTCATTTCATTTCTTATTTGGGTTATTTGTGTTGTCTCCTGTTTTTCTTTTGTCAGTCTGGCCAGTGATTTGTCGATTTTGTTGTTCCTTTCAAAGAACCAACATTTGGTTTTGTTGATTCTTTCTATTGTTTTTCTATTCTCTACTTCAGTTATTTCTGCTCTGATATTTATTATTTCCTCTCTTATAGTGGCTTAGGCTTTTTTGCTGTTCTCTTTCTATTTGTT